>NC_137098.1:33398104-33658104 GCF_949357685.1 Gobio gobio
TCACAGTAAAAAGGCATTTTTGACAAGATGAGGCAGGCAGATCGCAACGGCGCGCGCAAACGAAAGGGGCAACACAATCTAAACAAATAATTAAAAAAACATGCTGGTTGTCGTACCTTTAGGCTACACCTATCCGCAAAATTAATATAAATCCGATCTTCAATTCCCGTGCTATATGCACATTTAACGGAGTTCACGTCAACGAAAGCAACAGATATGAAAATTTTATTCATCAGCTCATTTCAACATCAGACCGCATTATGAGAATGAGCGACCTAAACACTGGTAAGAGCCTTTATTCTCATTAGTTTTAATGAAGATGATTGTGTTTTTGAGCATCTCAGACTTATTTTCAGTTTCACTTGTGGCAGTTTGCGTGTTGGCTTGCTTTACTCATTTGCGGCGATGCGTGTTGCATAGCGCCGTCCTATAGCCTAAAAAGGCCCGAAGCCCGGCCCGCGTCTGAGGTAGGCTATGACTGGAAAATTGGCCCGAAGCCCGCGGCCCTAGGGGCGTAAAAAAGTCGGGGCCCGTCGGGCTCGGGCAGAAATGTAGGGCTCTACTTTGAGTAAGGCTGAAAGCGTCTTTCTTTTTAATACATTTCTTGAAAGTCTTAATTACAGTAGGCCTAGCCTATAGATAGTTCTGATATTTGTGGCTGCACCGGGGTCCGTCATTACGCTCATCATGAGCGGCCCATGGCTCCTGCTACCCATGGCTGTTAACAACTGTAGGCTACATCAATACATTACAACAATTTCGTGCTATAGGCACTGCCACTGGTAGCCTGGCGTGGCCATACTCAATTCTAGTCAGAATATGAGTATGGTACCACTCCATTGAGCTTTGATTATGGGGCGTGTTTCAACCGAGCCAGGAAAGACCTCAATTTGATAGACCCACAACCAATCAGAGCAACGGAGCGACGCGTAACGTTAGTTGTCAAATGTCAACAGAACTCAACTGCACTGTAACCAAGTCCGTGTTTTTCTCCATGTCCGCGGGTTGAAGCGACCCCAATTATGTGATTATATAAACCCAGGAATGCGAATTTTAGCAGGCAACCTTGCCAAAATAACATATGTTGCCAACCAAACGCCATTTTTTTCCGGAGAACCCCCCGGAAAGTTATAGTTTTGGGCTATAGTTTTGAGTAGCAATTGTGCGTGACATTGCAAAAACACTTGGAAACCCTGTCTGCACGCACGCTGGATTAAGTAACAAGAAAAAGATGAGTCTAAACGATCTTTGCCAGTAATAAAATAATTTAAGGATACACAGAGTACTTACCAACACGATCATCGTTTCTGAGAGAAATAGTGAAGGTGAATGCATATACGAACAAGTTGTCCTTTTAGGATAAGAGCAAATTCAACCCAAGAGCCTTCGATGACGTGGATGATTACGTTACTGTTGATCATCTGTCCATCATCGTCTAAAGCCCGCCCTGACAATTTCATTGGTCCGAACAGTTTCTGTTCGGGCATAATTTCTCCTCTATGGAGCGAGTCCAGACCGAATTGCCCGAGCAAAACATTTTGTGGGCGGGGCTAAATTCGGCTGGCATCCAGGCTATGCCACTGGTACAGGCAGTTTTACAGAGCTTGCTTCTGCTTTTCAAACGTTTTTACGACAAAAGATGTCGTTAAAACGACATAAGATCTCGTTATTATGAGAAAAGATATCGTTATTATGACACAATTGAGTGGAAAAAATAATGTGTGTTGCAGCAATGCTTCACCGTAAAATTGAACTCGAGGTTTAAAAAAAAAAAAAAAAAAGTGGTGGGTACAAAAGGACTCATGACGAAATCTGGTGGGTACGCGGTTTTATGCTGCGTTCACACCAAACGTGAATAGAGCGTCTGGCGCGAGTGATTTCAATGTTAAGTCAATGGAAAGGTGCGTTTACGCGCGTCTGGAGGTCCCGCGGCGCGGAAGGCGCGTTTCGCGCGGAACGCAGCATTAAGTTACAAGAAAATCTAATTCAAAATGATAATAAAAGATAAAAACAAATGTAAAAAAAAAGAAATAAATCAATAAATAAAAGAATCAATAAAAATCAATAAATCAATAAAAGAATAATGGCATGGCCCTACTTTACATATGATATAATAATCATGTATGGCTCCCATAATTGTACAAAGTCCTTTATTTTACTCTTGGAGATATAAGTCAGCCTTTCCAGTCCAATGCACTCTGAAAGTTCTTTTATCCATTGTTTTATAGAAGGTGCTTCCATGCTCTTCCAGTTCAGCAATGGCTCTTCTGGCATGTAACAATCCAAAGTCCAATAGTCTAGTGTGTTTCTTTGTTTGTGAGAAACCTGTAGGATATATTCCCAGTACACAAAGTTTGGCACAATGTGGTATTTTAAGATTAAACCGTTCTGACAAACAGTTTATGACATCCTTCCAGAACTTCTGTATATCAGAACATTCCCATAGACAGTGAATTAGAGTTCCTTTAGAATTTTGGCATTTTGTACATATATCAGGAATATTGCTAGACATATGATTGAGTTTTTCAGGTGTTATATAAACCCTTGTCAACCATTTATACTGTAATAATTTAAGCCGCGTGTTTATGATTTGTTTTTGCGCCTTTAAACATGCTTCAGTCCGTTCAAATTCCTCTATTTATTCTTGAATGGCTTTCCTCCATGTGTTTAATTTGTCTACAGCAGACTCTTTAGAGTTAGACATTATAATATTTTGACAATTGGCCCTTTTCACCTCTTTTTTCAATTATTTCCTCAATTAATGACAGTTTGGGAATGTACATAATATCTGTAGACCTGGAAGACATAAAACTTTTGAGCTGTGAATATTTAAAAAAAAAAAATGTTTTGAGGGAATCTGGTGTTTATCACACAATTCTTGAAATGTAAGAAGTATACCATCCATATACAAGTCTTTAATAGTCTGAATACCTTTAGTTTTCCATAGTTTAAATCCTCCATCCTTATATTTATTATTATTTATTGTTAGACAGTTTCTAAATGGTCTTGATGAATGTGAAGGGGTCATGTTTGCCTTCTTGTTCTTAATTACAACATTTATAAATGTTGTAAGCTATTGTATTTTGCAGAAAATCTTAATTACAACATTTATAAATGTTGTAAGCTATTGCATTTTGCAGAAAAACTTATTTGCTCTGTTTACATAGTTTACTGATACCTATTGGTTATTTACTGGTACTACTGCCTTAACAATGACACTCCCAATGGATGAGGATAATTTAATAGCATTTAATAGAGCCGTGTAATGACGTATAAATAATGAATATCAAAAAATAGTCTGATAGACTGTTTAATATACAACACAACCAATTTGTAACCAAAGACTAGGCTATGTAAAATGTGAATTCACTTTTATTAGTAACTTTGGTAAGTTTCAGATTTCAATTCATAAATAACATCGATGGAGGGGGGCCCAAAAAATGCAGCCTGCCTAGTGTAGTCCATTTATTTAATCCGGCTCTGCATATATAAGTGATTTCTCTAAATTTTTAACTTCTGTTGTTCCGTTGTATGATCGTATATTAATGTTGGGTGATTTTAATGTACATTTTTTGTTGCCCCGGACGTCCCTTGGTTGCTGAGCTTTGCAATGTTCTGGACTCATTTGGTTTTACCCAACATATGAATCAAGCAACACATGTCCTTGGTCATACTCTTGATCTTATTATGTCATATGGTACATCTGTAGATAATGTATATATTGAAAATGCTTCCTTCTCTGATCATAAGCCCATTTTATTTACAACCCCTGTTGTGAGCTCTGTCGTTATCGTGAATAAGCCGGTAGGCTCGTATTCTCGCTTTATAAACCCACTCACTGCTTCTCAGTTTAGCGAGAAATTTTTTCTGTTGAAATTTCCATCTCAAATGCTGTGTCTTCCTTTGGGCCTGACATTGAACCTCTCTTTTTTATGCAGCTTGTTCTGATATTTTAGATGCCATTGTACCTCTTAAATTGAAACAATCAAAACGAAAATCATATTATTGGCTGGATGATGATGCTCGTTCTCTCAGACAGGCTTGTCGTAAGGCAGAGAGGAGATGGAAGCATGATCACTTAACTGTGTCATTAGAGATTTTCAAAAAGTGTCTGGCTAAGTTTCAGACTGCTGCAAAGTCAGCCAGAGCAAGGCATTTTTCTGAGTTAATTTCTACACATTGTCATAGACCTAGAATTTTATTCTCTATGTTAAATTCAGTAATTAATCCTAGCTGCCAATTTCATCAGGAACCCTCGGCTGATCTATGTGAGGAATTTTTAACATTCTTTTCTGATAAAGTGATAGCTATTCGTTCATCCTTCAGTTCACAGCTCTCAGATCAGTCCCTGGTTTCGCTGGCTAGTTCAGTCTTTCATAATTTTCAGCAGGTCTCTCTACTAAAGCTTTGTGATTTGATAAAAAAGATGAAGACAACTTCCTCCTCACTTGATGTTATTCCCTCAGAGATTATAAAAACTGCTTTTCCTATAATTGGACCCAGTATCCAAGTGTTGATTAATTCATCTTTGGACACTGGGGTGGTCCCGAAGACTTTTAAGCATGCAGTTGTAATTATCGGCCTGTCTCTAAGCTATCATTTTTATCAAAACTTTTAGAAAAAGTTGTGCAGTCTCAATTAATCCATTTTTTAGTGCTGTCAGTTAAACGCGTTATTAACGCCGTTAACGCAAACCTATTTTAACGGCGTTAATTTTTTTATCGCGAGATTAACGTTCTTTTTGGTCTAACAAACTTTGTAGTTTTTTCACATGCTGTTGCAACAACTAGTAACGTTAGAAAAACTACAACACCACTCCGGGTGTAGCTAGACCGGAAACAAAACATCAGGCACGCTGCGGCTGCCCACACTTGTTTCGGCCATTAAAACAGTAGACGTGGATGGCAAGCGTGAGATGCCGAAATGAGAAACGTATTAAGCCATGGTTTAACTCAGGGGTCTTCAACTAAAAGTGCTTGTCTTGAGCGCTGCTTTCTGCTCTGATGGTGCGTAGCCTACACACCGGACGCGAATGAAGCGTTTTGCGCGAGTGATTTAAGTCAATGCAAAGACGCAAATAGACATTCTGCGGCGCGAATTAAGCGGCGTGCATGTCGCGTCATTCGCGTCCGGTGTGAGCGCACCATCAGTCTCTTCTTCACTGCATGCTTGACCGCGCGTCTGGGTCTGAAGTGAACGTAGTTAGCATTGCAACGTTAACTGTTTCATTACGTCAAAAGGCTTCGTGGTCCGGATGGACGCATCTCGCGGTCCGGAGTTCACTAGTTGGCGACCCCTGGTTTAACTGCACTATAGGCGGAGTCCTAGTTTACCTTGCATGTGCACTTTGTAATTTTATTTTGTATCACCCTGTTTTGATCCCTTAGAAAGGGCTGTTGAAGGGGCTGTTTGTGCAACAAAGTATTTTTTTCACCCTTTTATTGATGGACAGTGCTACATTGTGTGAGCGATTATTTGCTCCAAGTGTGAATGACTGCTTCAAGTGAGAATGTTGGTGTGAAATCGAACACTACAGTATGCCAATGTTGTTTTCAATAAAACAAACATTTGAACAAAGCAAGCCGATCCACTTTTCTATGTTGATAAGAGCATTAAAATAAGAAAAAATAATGGGACAAAAAGAAATGGGGCATTTAGAATAAATAAAAATGTGCGATTAATTGTGAGTTAACTATGGCATTAATGCGATTAATCGCGATTAAATATTTTAATCGTTTGACAGCACTACCATTTTTTAAATGCAACTAAGTTATTAGAACCCTTTCAATCTGGTTTTACCTCCCATCATAGCACAGAGTCGGCCTTACTGAAAGTGTTCAATGACATTTTGCTCGCAGTTGATGCTGGTAAAAATGCTGTTTTGATCTTACTTGATCTTACAGCTGCCTTTGATACTGTTGACCACGATGTTCTTATTTGGCGTTTAGAACATTTATTCGGTATCAAGGGGACAGCTTTACGGTGGTTTAGTTCATACCTTAAAGACTAAGGTCTTTTTCCGTAGAGTTAGGTAAGTTTTCTTCATCTTCTGCCCCTATTATTGGAGTACATCAGGGATCTATTTTGGGTCCACTTCTTTTTAACTTATACATGCTTCCTCTGGGGGATATTATTAAGAAGCACAATGTTTTACTTCATTTTTACGCTGATGACACACAGCTTTACCTGCCATTGAAAGCTGGAGATTCCATTCAACCTTTGTTGGAATGTATCAGGGACATTAAGGAATGGTTATCGAACAATTTTCTTCAACTTAATAATGACAAAACTGAAACAATTGTTTTTGGTCTGCCAAAATTAAGGAGTTGTGTTATTAAGGAGTTGGGAAATCATTTCCCGTCAGTTTCATCCAAGGTTAGGAACCTTGGTTTTAACTTGGATTCAGAATTATGTTTAACCAAACAAATTAATTCTGTTGTTAAGAATAGTTTTTCTCAACTGCGGGTCATTTCCAAACGTAAATAATTTTTGTCATTCCAAGACATGTAGAAGGTTATTCATGCTTTTATTACCTCATGCTTAGATTACTGTAATTCATTATATCTGGGTCATCGCTTGCACGCCTCCAGATGGTGCAAAATGCAGCTGTAAGGCTGTTGACCGGGACAAAGAAATTTGATCATGTCACCCCAATTTTGGGCTCGCTTCATTGGCTCCCGATCCATTTTAGAATTCAGTTTAAGCTCTTGTTGTTTGTTTTTAAAGCTCTTAATGATCAAGCTCCTCATTATCTTAAAGATCTTCTTACTCCTCAGTCATCATTCAGATTTTTAAGATCCTCTGACAGGACTCTTTTATCCATCCCTCGCTCTCGTCTTAAAACTAAGGGAGATAGAGCTTTTTCTGTTGCCACCCCCCGTCTTTGCAAAACCAACTGCCCCTGGACATGCGCCTTGCACCTTCCATTAATATTTTTAAATCAAAACTGAAAACGTATCTATTTTCTCTGGCATTTTAATATTACTATATGACCGCTAGGGACAGACTCCAGAAAGGGAGCAGAATCTCATTGAGCCCCATATGTTAAAATGCCCAACTTTACAACAGATTGTACCAGATTGGTACAAATTGTGGTTTTGGTCTATACAGCTAATTTTGCCCTTCATGACAACTGTGAGGGGGGTGACATTTTTTTTATAACTCATTAACACATATTAAGGCGTGGTCACTTGAGTGACAGGTGGATTGCCGCTGCTGTCACTACTAGCTGTTTGTCTGCTGTCTGTTAGCTCCACCCACTCCACCTGTTAGCTCCTCTTTGCCCATTTCCAGTTATCCAGGAGTGAACCAGAACCAAAACCAAAGTCCAGTTCACAAAATCAGTGTAACAATTCTTTCACCAATTGAACTGAAGCGGTCCGAACACCGCACGGTGACGCGCTGCCAAGATGACAACAGCTGTACTTTAGGCTTCAGATACAGTCTTCAGAAACCTATAGGTGATGTCACAGACACTACGTCCATATTTCTTTTTACAGTCTATGGGCTTTGCTGATCGCGTGAGCAAGTGAATGGCCATGTGCAGGTGCAGAGATGATACGCAATGGGAAAGTAAATGTTTCCGGAATGTTCCTCCCAGGTATAGGTTATATATATTTTTTCATCTGATTGTTATTCTTTCACAGACATCATTTAAAGGCCCACTGAAATCAAAATAAAGTTTTTTAGCTTTTAGTATGATTATCTTAGCCTTAAGGTTATGAATAAGCTGGTGTGTTCCAAAACAATGACAAAATTTGCATTTAGGAGATATAAGCATTAAAAACTTACAGTCTCTCACTTCCGTTAAAACGAATCACAGATTTTGATGACATCATCGTAGACTTCCCGTTCTCATCAAATCTTCTGTCCAATCAAATGCGCTCTAGAATCTGAAGTCCCGCCCCCTGCTTTATAAATAGACCCTGAACTGCATCTGAAAACCGTCAGTTGTTCACGCATTTACTATTTTCTACATGGTGAATGGCACATAGCGCACTATATATGCGATAGGAAACGATTCATGCAGTGTAAATATGTTTTCAATTGAGGCGAATGAAGTTCATGAATGGGTTCACGATAGTTTCACGCACCGCAGCAGCGTGCACACACATAGTCTAGACCAGAGCCGTTGACTACATACACGAGAGCGCAGCGCGAGTCGGCGCAGACAACAAAACATATCGGACCCATTTAAATTATGCTGCACAGAATGCTGTATTTCAAGGAGGTATGGAGGAGATTATGATGATAAACGGTTAGATTCGGAGGAAACTGGCATTAAAAAAACAGAAAGGCTCTAGTCAAACTGTGGTAATAACGGAACTCTATTGGCTGTTTCAAAAAAGGGGAGGAGCTGCTAACAGCTGGAGCTGTTTGAGGGGAAATTACGTCAACACATTGAATAATGCTGCGTGTTCCAAGGCACTTCAGTGGGCCTTTAATGATGAGATCAGTTGTTCGATGTTACCATGTTTTGTTTTGCCTAACTTTTGTTCTTTTATACGTTCATCAACATTTATTTTCAAGATTGACAAGAGGCTTGATCCTTATTTTTGTTTTCAGTAGAACGTTTATTTCTCATGTCCTTTGATTTGAGGGATCATCTCTTTTTGGTTTTCTGAAAAAATTGCAGTATATTGTTATCTTGACAGTTCATAACTGTGCAGACTTTCTATTTCTATAACTGCTAACTTAAAAAGTTTTAAAATTTTCATGCGTGTTCATTCACGTGTGGTGAAATTCATGCATTTTTTCTGCTTTACAACTGCAGGTGTAGTGTTAAGTTCGATATGGATATGATTTGCTTATTTTTAACATGATAATCATGCCTAGGCCTAGAAGATGTACAACATTATTTTATAAGAGTCTGTCTTATAGATGACCCTTTTTGAGAAATGCATCAGAAGAGACATTGGCTATTACTGATGTAGGCTCATCTTGTCCGTTCTAGAGCCAAAAACAGGTGACATTTCCAGAGAATATGGACAGAACTGAACTTTGAAATGACAGACTCTACTGATTTAAAAAAAAAAAAAAAAAAAAAACGTCCTAGCAGCAAAGGCGCATAACTTCAAAATCTGACCTTCCTGGCTTGTGGTTTTTACCACTTTTTACATTTTATTTCATTTTTTTGTAACTGGTACTGTTTTCATGTTTAATGTCATGGTAAAATCTCTGTCCAGTCATTTTTTTTGCATTGTCTAGGTTTGAACTCCTGCAAAGCCATTAGCAATGTACCTTTTAAATGGGTTCCAATTGACTATTTGCCAGGTTTATATTCCGTGGTTGTGGACCGTGATGGATGCCAAACAAATCAAATAACATATTGCCTTTATTGATTGCCTCCTCCTGTAGAAGCTTCCATTGGAGATCTCCCATGATACTGATGAGTTGCACACCCATGCCATTACACTAGCAGGGCAACATGACATGATTTCCCTTGCTTTCCCTGTCAAAGGACTTTTTTTCCTATCTTTCTATCTCTCCCTGCATTTCTCAGCCTTTCATCTCTGAGCATTTGATGGCCCTTGATTATTCCCTCTACTGAGATCCTGCCAGTCCCATAGTCTCCTGTTCTCTCTCTTGCTGAGATGAAGAACACTATAAATCTATAGTTACAGGAAGCGGATAAGGGCATATAGGTATAAAATTGGCCAAATATTTAAAGGGGTGGTAAAACACATTCTTTTGAAGGCTTGATTGTGTTTGTGGGGTGCACTGTAACGTGTTCATGCTTCGTTTAAAAAAAAAAAGTGCATTATTTTTCATATATTTGACCTTTATTCTACACTGCTCTGTCCCTCCTTGTAAAACGGTCTGATGGTTTCCGGGTTCTATGAAGCCAGTCCCTCAAAAATACACGATGGGCTCAGATTGGTTAGCTGGCCCAGTGTGTTGTGATTCGCTAACCGCAGTGCACGTTTATCGGAAACGCCACGCCCCTTACCTTTATCGGTAGACTGTACTTTGGTCAGTATTATAAACAATGGTGTCAATAAAACCATACCAATCTGAGCCCGAATCAGACCAAGAACATTTTAGTGAAGATGATCGAGCAGAACCTGTTCAGTCCTCAAGAGTTAAGACTGCGGATCTATAGTGATCGCTACTGAATGGCACTTTTGTATTTTTAGAACGATTATAGCCAAATATCTGTGGCAAGAACTATTAACCCAAAATGAACACTAAACACTGGCTTTACTAGTAGCCAGATCACACACAGAACCATGTTTAGCATGCCTGCAGATAAATAATACATAAAAGCTCTAATCAAAGAATCATTTACACTAATGCCAAGTTCGCTGTTGAGATTTTAACGTTAGTGTTTGTAATGTTAGGTGTTCGTCGGATGATGTTAAAGGGTTAGTTCACCCAAAAATGAAAATGTCATTAATTACTCACCCTCGTGTCGTTCGACACCTGTTAGACCTCCGTTCATCTTCGGAACACAAATGAAGATATTTTTGTTGAAAGCTGATGGCTGAGAAAGGCTTCAGACAGGCCTCCATTGGCATTCAGTACATTTACACTCACAAGACCCATAAAAGGCACTTAAAACGTCGTTACAAAGTCCATCTCACCACAGTGGCCCTACAATAATTTTACGAAGCAACGACAATAGTTTTTGTGAGCAAAAAAAAATCAAAATAACGACTTTATTCAACCTCTTCTTGTCTTCCGTGTGTGCCTCCACGACGCATGCACGAGAATATGACGTAGCGCCGGCGTTCAGGAATCCATGGAATGCACACTTTAGTCCCATTTTGAGCACTACGCCGAGACCTAAAGCACGATCAATGTAGAATCCAACAGCTTAGATACGCGCGTCTTCCTCTACTTGTAAACAAATCGCTTCTGGGTCATGTGTCCGAACGCCGGATCTACGTCATATTCTCGCACATGCGTCGTGGAGGCCTACACGGAAGACAAGATTTTTTTTTGCGCACAAAAACTATTGTCGTCGCATCGTAAAATTATTGTAGAGCCACTGTGGTGAGATGGACTTTGTAACGACGTTTTAAGTGCCTTTTATGGGTCTTGTGAGTGTAAATGTACTGAATGCCAATGGAGGCCTATCTGAAGCCTTTCTCAGCCATCAGCTTTCAACAAAAATATCTTCATTTGTGTTCCGAAGATGAACTGAGGTCTTACGGGTGTCGAACGACATGAGGGTGAGTAATTAATGACATCATTTTCATTTTTGAGTGAACTAACCCTTTAAGTATGAATGAGCATTTAACAGACTGGTTTGCAGAACAGCGTTGTCATCTGTTTACTTCCTTGCTACAACGTACAATTAACCTATTACAGGAAAACACATCGATGAAAAATAAATCAGACTTACAGGTTGTGCCCCGTAAACAGCTTCTGTTTGTAAATCCAGCTTTCAGGACAAGCCGTGGTGCAAATCCTGCATTGAACTGGCGAAGATTGTGGAAGTTTTCCTCCGTGAAATGTGCAGCGCGCGCGTCGTGCATCCACGCACTGGCAGTGTTTGTCTCGCGCAGCTGACGTTGTGCAAATCCGGCATTGAACTCGCAAAGATTGTGGATGTTTTCCTCCGTGAAATGTGCTGCGGGACGCGCGCCCGTCGTGCATGATTCACACTGGCAGTGTTTGTCTTGCTGAACCGCTCATGAATTGCAACAGACGAATATTGTCCATTATGTCACATTTTCCAGTCTTCTCCTCCAACCCTGTCTGTCTCATGCTTTATGATGGGCAGCATATATCTGAGACCTGTTCCCCTCTGTCTCAAACACACATGCATATAACATGCTGTATGTTAAACGGCCATCCCCAGACCTGCAATCCGGATGAAAATAACAGTGTTTCGTCTGCATTGCAGCAACACCACTCCAGCCTAACTATACCACAACAACAGCGATACAAAATGGCCTCAACCCCCCCCCCCCCCGGAGGAGGGGTTTATGTAAATATTGAGGCTGGGGATGTCACCAACCCTGGAGGAATGTCTGTAGTCGCCTACCGGCCGTTTGCTGAAGTCCTTAGAAATTGATTGCTTTAAAGGGGTGGTAAAAACACATTGTTTTGAAGGCTTGATTGTGTTTGTGGGGTGCACTGTAACATGTGTTAATGCTTCGTTTTTTTTTTTAAATAATTATTTTTCATATATTTGACATTTATTCTACACTGCTCTGTCCCTCCTTGTAAAACGGTCTGATGCTTTCCGGGTTGTATGAAGCCAGTCCCTCAAAAATACGCAATGGGCTCAGATTGGTTAGCTGGCCCAGTGTGTTGTGATTCGCTAACCGCAGTGTATGTTTGTCGGAAACGTCACGCCCCTTACCTTCACCGGTAGACTGTGGTCAGTATTAGAAACGATGGCGTCAATAAAACCACACCAATCTGAGCCCGAATCAGACCCAGAACATTATAGTGAAGATGATCGAGCAGAACCTGTTCAGTCCTAATGAGTAAAGACTGCGGATCTATAGTGATCGCTACTGAATGGCACTGTTACTTTTGTATTTTTAGAACGATTATAGCCAAATATCTGTCGCAAGAACTATTAACCAAAAACACTAAGCACTGGCTTTACTATAGTAGCCAAATCACACACAGAACCATGTTTAGCATGCCTGTAGATACATAATACATAAAAGCTCTAATCAAAGAATCATTTACACTAATGCCAAGTTCGCTGTTGAGATTTTAACGTTAGTGTTTGTAACGATAGGTGTTCGTCGGATAACGTTAAGTATGAATGAGCATTTAACAGACTGGTTTGCAGAACAGTGTTGTCATCTGTTTACTTCCTTGCTACAACCTATTACAGGAAAACACATCGATGAAAAATAAATCAGACTTACAGGTTGTGGCCCGTGAACAGCTTCTGTTTGTAAATCCAGCTTTCAGGTCAAGCCGTTGTGCATATCCTGCATTGAACTCACGAACATTGTGAAAGTTTTGATACAAATACAAATATATATTGATACATTGCTTTGCACAGCAGGTGTCACTAGGGAGCACACTGTTTCATGAGGCTTCAGCTAAATGAACCTTTTGGTGAACCAATGGGCTGGAAAGCCTCAGTGGTTCAGAAAGCCTCATTTGGCCATCACTACCTGCAATCCGGATGAATATAACAGCGTTTCCTCTGCATCGCGGCAACAACACTCCAGCCTACTATACCACAACAGCGCCGCGATACAAAATGGCCTCACCCCCCCTTATTTAATATTCTTGGAGGAGGGGTTTATGTAAATATTGAGCCTGGTGATGTCACCAACCCTGGAGGAATGTGTGTAGTCGCCTACTGGCCGTTTGCTGTAGTTCTTAGAAACTGATTTCTTTAAAAGCAAATATCTCCCTTTGCTTTAAACTTTGAACGTTGTAACTTTGCAGATGTTGTTTATGCTAAAGCAGCAACATTACACGCTAGCTTAAGTTAGAATAGTGAAATCGTGGTTTACCACCCCTTTAAAAGTAAATATCTCCCTTTGCTTTAAAGCTACACTGTGTGATATTTTCCCCCATCTAGTGGTGAAAAGGTATATGACCATCCGGTGAATTTTCGTTTCTGTTCCTCTCAATTCCGATTTCGTTTCAACTCCTACGGTGGCCGATTTAGTCCAAGATTAACATGACTTCCAGTTCGACCTCGTCCACATTCGACACGGTGCCTGTGGGATATTCTGTGCGCAGTGGGATGGTTGGAACTCAACTGGCCTAATTATTCGGCTAGAAAGAACTGCAGCTAATCCAGAGTGAACTTTGGTGATAGTAATGTTTATTCAGTCATCCAATTGCAAGGCATAAACAGGTTTGCGTGGATATGTACAAAAATGTGGTTTCTGTGAGAGAACAAATAAGAATGGTAAATATACATACACAGTTAAGAACTGTATAACTATACTTATAAGTTACATTTGTATAATGTAACCGTTAACCAGAGCTTTTTGTACCATATATAGGCGCTAAATGCAGCTGCATTAAAAGGAGCGGAGCTGCCGCTGCTGCTGCTAACAAGCGGTGTCGGGTTATCAAAGTGTGTGCAGCTTTAGCACTGCAGTGCGCTCTGTATAACAAGTGTTAATATGCCGATCAGACCTGATACATATTGCCATCAACATACATTACAAGCGAATATTTTCTATAAACGAATAGACATTGTTGATAACAAAATAACTGAATGATTATTCAAATAGGTGAACATTACGCTATTGTATGTTGACACAAAAATACTTCTGAGGTGACATCAACTGAATTACGCGATGACACACTCTGAAACACATCTACAATGACAATAAATATTATTACTTACGGAGTTATTAACGCACAGAAATACCACACAAGGAAAAACAGACTTTTGAGGAATAAACAAGCCAGGAAAACTCTGTATAACTCTGTTACTGGACGCAGCTGAGATGAAAACTCTCTGCACATGCACCAGACAAGTCTGAACAAGTTGACGCGCACATGCGCGAGGCAGAGAATTTTGTACAGTTCCATCGAGTATTAAAACCGGTTAAAACGCGAAAGGCGAATCTTGAATTTACGGGTATGTCCCTCTTTGGCTAATGTACTTTCAAGATGGAGGGGCAACATGGCGACCACCGTTAGATCCCATTACCTTATGTATTTTCCATGGCATATTATAAACTTACGAGAATACTTTATTACTTGAAAGAAGTAAATATACATTAATGAGCACATATATTTTTGAAAGAACTAAGTGTTTTTAGCTAAGAATAAACTAAAAAAGTTACACAGTGTAGCTTTAAACTTTGAACGTTGTAACTTTGCAGATGTTGTTTATGCTCAAGCAGCAACATTACACGCTAGCTAAAGTTAGAATAGTGAAATCGTGGTTTACCACCCCTTTAAGATTCATAAATTCAATTGCAGTTTGCTACCACTAGCGCTGAACAGCAATGTCATTTATGATGCCTGGGTGAATTATGTAGTTATTTGTATATATGACACCAATTATTTTAAATGGTTTGGTCACACCTCACTAAAGGCGTGTTTTAGTGCCAATGCAAATGACTTTTTGTTAAATGTCCCCTTTTGGTTTGATTTCATACAGTAAATAAATGATCTTAAGAAGCCCTTCGTAATTTAGTCCTGAAAAGGAGCATTTTGAACACAGATAGTCATTCTGCGATTCTTGCTATTTTTATTTAGTAAATTATGTAAATGTGTTGTTGTCAAACATATTAATTTTACATGTTAAAGCATTCACTCAAAATGATAGTCCTGGAGCACAACTTCTTTGACTGTCTTGTAGAACAGCTTCTAAAATAAGTAAATCTTGAGTGTCAGAACAGTTTGAGTCTGACATTAGACAGTTTTGCTTCTGTGGTTCCTCTGTCTGACAGCTGTTTGGCTGTTTTATACTATTTGGTATGGTAAGGTGGCGACATTGGATGAATTTGTATGATGTGAGTTGTAAGAAAACGTACACATTTTTGAAAAAATTAAAATTAAAATTGCGCTGCAACAACTAAAATAATTGATGACAAATTTCATTATTGATTAGTCGCGTCTGCGCAATGCTCGGAAACATCAGCCAGTCATGTCGCTTTACAGTAGTGAATAATTTCTATGGATAAAGAATTATAAGGATAAAGATAAAGGATTCTACGGTGCAATTCACTTCTCTTCTGATGCGAAACGATGAAATGCGTTTACAAATCAGGAATAAACAGGAAAGTTTGAGAAGGCAGCTGAAAGACTATCTGACTATATCAATGCATAATGTGAATCAAAGAAATATGCCTAATAATTATACGTAGGTTCACATAGCCTGACGTCGTCATACTCAATTCTAGTCAGAATATGAGTCTGATACTGCTCCGTTGGGCTGTGATTATGGGGCGTGTTTCAACCGAACCAGGAAAGACCTCAATTGGATAGACCTACAACCAATCAGAGCAACGGAGCGACGCATAACGTTAGTTGTCAAATGTCAACAGAACTCAACTGCACAGTGTTGCCAAAATCCATGTATCATTCGTTCAGACGATTTTTTATTTAATATTGAAAGTTGAAAAATGAGAAAACAGCTCGTTTTTCATTTTTTCGTTTTTTTCAGAAAAATGAAAAACGAGATTTCCACTTGATTTTTCGTTTTTTGTTCAGAGGTAGAAAAATTAATAAACAGTTTGAATATTCGATTTCTACACATGGGTGGGAATTATACGCCCCTTTCTGCTGATTGGTCAGCCGAAGATCAAACTATTTCATCATCGGTTCTTCCTCAGTTCCGCTCAGCAGAATAAAAGTCCTGCGCTTCTGCAGCTGTACGGATTCGCGTTTATTGCAAATACATTTCATATTTTTCTCATCAAACAACCAGACTAACGAATGGCTCGACACAACCCGTCCCGGGCAGAGCCTAGACAAGACAGGGCTTTCTTCTGTGTTTTATTCACCTCTGATGATTCACCTGGTGATGAACACTGCTAAAAACCAATCCACCTTCTTGAGCCCGAAAAACCAGAGTTTGCTCAAACTAATCTCGAACTTACCTGGGTAGCAACTGAAACCAGCTTTGTGCAACAGGCCATTGTTGTGCCTTGAAATGTGTGCAGTTTAAAGCTTCCTCAGAGCAAAACTTACATTTTATGGTTATATCCTTGTCTGTAAATGTTAGAAAGTGCCGCAAGTATTTCCATTTTGCATTTTTTTTATGACAACAAGCGAGTCTTGCTAAACTTCACAGACTTTAATGAACAGCACAGAAAAATTGGAGCACAAATTCTGACTAAAGTTTTGTTAGAAATTAGGTGTATTGTAAAATTCTACATGTAACACAAGTAATCATATTTATGAGAGCAGTAACAGTAAAGGCACTATTGTTGGAATAGCCCATTAATGTAATATAATGACTATCTATGGAGAGCCATGGAATAAAATTATTTAAAAAAAATGTTTTTAATGTATAATATTTTTTTGATTTTTCATCCGATTAATCTGAAAATAATCGGAGGATTAATCAAGTACCAAAATAATCGTTAGTTGCAGCCCCAAAAAAGTGTGCATCAAGTGCCACCCCTAAACATAAGCGTTACTGTCTTAGGTTTTCGTACAAAGATCGTAAAAAAAAGTGTAAATTAGAGGTGTAGAAAGTGATTTCTGAAGCCAAAACGTCTCGATCACCCCCCCGGTGGTTAGTCCCAGTATAGCTCATAAACCCGCCCTCTGTGTATTCTAATGGACGCAAGACAAACTAAACAATCAAATTACACTTCACAATTTTTTCCCCAAAGATGATTTCTGTCATCTTAGCCAGTTTTTAATCACGCTGATTCAATTCAAGTGTTCGTCTTTTTAATTAGTTTTAGTTAATTATTTGATGCTATAAAAACGGGGGGGGGGGGGGGGGTGTTGACACCATGATTGACAGCTGAGATTGACGGCTTCTCTGAGTGAAGTTGTCTCTGATGCACCCAACAGACTTTTTTTCGGGCGGAGATTGGAGTTTTAGCTTTAATTTCTACATTTCCATAACTTTATTTCACACCGACATAATGAATTGTTCTGCATCTGCGAGAGTGTAGGCGGGCTTTTGATATTGCAGCTCTACTTCCTGCTCTCTACTGCGCAAACTCTGGTCCTGAAGTCACTACTGCGCAGACTCTCTCCCAAATCTGATGTCAGCGGCATATTCGGACCTCCGGTGGCTTCATTTTTCTTCAGCGGAAGAGAATGAAGTCGTGTCGTCCATATTTTTTTATGGTCTATGGAAATGCTGTTGAAAATAGAAATCAACATGCAAACAAATTACTATTTGGTGAATGCTCTGTGTGTGCTGAAAAAAAATGTGTTTGTACATAGTCCTGAATCCTGGCTGTGTAAATAGGAAACAAAACAAAGTGTATCGGACTGATCAGACACACAGTACTCTCATAATGGGGAAAGAGAGACAGTGAGTAATGGGGCATTTGCAGAAAGACTGTAGAAAGAGAAATGGCTGACATATTACCAAAGAGGAAAAGGTCAGAGGAATGTAATTGGAAAAAGAAGGGTTACAATCATCAAGAGCTAGGACCCACGTTAATATTGGAAAAGCTTTCCAGCGCTGGAGAGACATTAGAGCAGGGTTCCTCAAACTCGCTCCTGGAGGGCCACTGCAGAGTTTAGCTCAAACCCTGATCAAACTCAGCTACCTGTGATTTTCTAGTGTTTGCTTGATCAGGTTTATTTGGTCAGGGTTGGAGTTAAACTCTGCAGGGCAGTTGCCCTCCAGGACCGAGTTTGAGGAACCCTGCATTAGAGTAATGGAAGGCCTGAAAACGGACATTGAGGTTGCTTTGTTTCGGCTCTGGTGAGTAAATTTGGTTTTGCTGTTTCAAGGGACCAAGATATGCTCTTGTTGTAATATTAGCTGTAGTAACGGGACATTTTTTTTTCATTGTCATTGTTTGTCTGGAGCTGCTGTGCTGGCTACTTTTTCATGTTTGTTATTTTGGAACAATTATGGGAGGGGGGTGTGTTTGGGTGTCGAATTCAAATATCAACAGTGTTTCTCAGACATCTCTTACTGCACTTTTAAATACCAAAATTTACCATTTTTGCCAAAATGTAAAATTGTTATGAATTGCCATGAGATTGTGTTGCAAAGTCATGCAAACTAGGAACAAGAAAATAACATGCATATGGATAATTGTAAGTGACTGAGTTGGATGTAGGTTTAGTAAATAGGTTTAGTATTACGCATTATCTTATACAAATGAGTTGATTCTGTTTCAACATTCTGGAACAGATTTTTTTAGTGGCTATGATACGAGGGTGTATTATTTAAATTATTTAAAATGTGTTTTCTGGCTGTGGCAGTAAGAAACAAACAAGGATGGGATCTACTAAGTTCAAGAAAGCAATAAAGTGAGAACAGTGTGAGTGGGGAAATACAAACTATACATAACATAATTTGCACAGATAGTGTATTTCATTATGTATGTCATTTTCTGACCTTTTGACTTCATCCTGAAAACAAATGACTTATATGGTGACAAGAAATAGTAGTTTGAAAACATTATTTTATTTAGAGCCCGACCAATTTATTGGTCTGCCGATTTTATCTGGCGATATGAGCCTGTTGCAGATATATCGCATCGGCCTATATGCCGCAGATTCGATATGAACGCGTGCCTTCATGTCTCACAGCACGCGAATTCACACAAAATTATGTCAAAATGCCTGTCTTGTCGAGTATCATCGTAAACATATTCGGTTATGGCTTAAGTGTGGGTTGTTTTCTACTTCCAATATAATGTAGGCATTATGCTGAATACAGTCCAAACATGACACCGGATGGCTGAACTTTCACTCTTGCATTCATTTATAAGGATGTTTCTGTGAATTGTTGTAAAACAATCAACTGTCCTTAAGCTATTCTCTGAATGAATGTGCAGTGGATGTGCTGCAATGAATGTGTTCAATATGAGGAGTAAATTATTATAACATGACCAGGCAAGTTCCACAGGCCAACTGTGTTTTGGGTTATGTCTTAAGTGAACGTAAACATGAAATATGCCACCGTTTTTGGTAATTTTCACAAGTTTCATGGCCCACAGAATATCTTGTTGTTTGAATATCTGAACATGCAATATATCAAAAGAAAGAACAGAACCTCTGTTGTATTCTAGCTTCATGCATTCTTTTCTATCAACACTTGAATGTGGGTAAATTTAATGAAAAAGCAACATTTTGTGCAAAAAGCTGAGAAAATCATGTTTTTGTCAAAGACTATACAGATGGCATTCAGAACGAACGAAAACACAGATGGAGTACGTTAGATCACCCCAAAGCTTAACAGTCCTATAGCTCGTCCTGGGTCGACATTTAATTCAGTTACATTAGGCAGTTTTGATTTATATACTGTTTAATGTTTATGATCACATTATTTTACATATGCATCTGCTTATATGAAATCGCTTGTTTCTGCTTCTTCTTTCCTGTGTTTTGCTCAGGAAATGCGTAATAGCGCCCCCTACCATATAACAGTGAAAAAGTTTTGTGTGCTGGGTAGGTTTAGGGGTAGGGTAGGAGGATAGATACGGTTTGTACATTATAAAAATCATTACACCTATGGAGAGTCCCCATGAACCGCATATTCAAGAATGTGTGTGTGTGTGTGTGTGTGTGTGTGTGTGTGTGTGTGTGTGTGTGTGTGTGTGTGTGTGTGTGTGTGTGTGTGTGTGTGTGTGTGTGTGTGTGTGTGTGTGTGTGTGTGTGTGTGTGTGTGTGTGTGTGTGTGTGTGTGTGTCATTGTATGAACTAAAAAATACAGTACAACACACCCCTGCTAAATGTATGTAATGTAATGTAAAAAATTTAAGATAAATAACTTTCACACCTTTAAAGTACTACTACTAATATAGTAGTAGAAGTAGTAGCAGTAGCAGTATCAGTAATTTTGTAGGCAGGTTAAGACTGGATTTAGATTTTTTTTAAATGTGCTATAAAGAAATATTTTTTAATAATAAAAATATATAAATAATAATAATAATAATTGGATGAATATGTAAATCTGTTGCATTTCGCAGGTAGTTTAAGACTATTTAGATTTTTAGATTTGTACTGTAAGGGAATACTAATATTTTTTTATGTTTTAAAAGCTATTACAATAATGAAAATATGACATGTTTCAATATGGTATTGTGTCCAAAATTTTGACTAGTATTGTACTGTACTATAATACACATAAAGAATATCCCCAATATATCGATTATCAGATTTTTTTACTCCCTAATATCGGTATCTGCGTCGGTCCCCAAAAACCCATATCGGTCGAGCTGTAATTAACTAACTAACTAACAGCCGCAAGTGCTGAATTACTCATACAGGTCATTTTTTTTTTGACCATTTAATTTTTTGGGGTAATGCAGCACTGTTTACTTTGATATGTTTGAGTGTGTTGAAAGTTGTTATAACGTTACTCTTTGCATTTGTTCGGTGGCTGGTATGAGACACATGTTGCACATTGCAGTAAGCTTGATCGATAATAGAATATATTAAAGGGTAACTTCAGTGATTTAGCATTAGGCTTTGATTCAGTAGAAAGAAACCCAGTAGTATATTCAAATGATGGTACTTTCCCCCCTCATATCCCCTTGAGACGAGAGAATTATGCATTTTATTTCTGGAAAAATTCCTCCGATGACACAAATATCGTCATTTTGCGTCATCGGAGGATTTTTTTGGCCAGAGGCAAAGACTACAGCCACTGGATGGAGCTGTTCCACATGTTATCAACCCGCCCATAGGGGAGAGATCTCACGCACAGAATGTAAGACACAGACGGCCGCACAGACAATCATAATAACGGAGCGCGGTGCAGAGTAAAGTGAGTGTTTCAACTTTTCAATGAATTCCTGTGATAGTTTAGCTTCCATATGCGATCTGAAAATGTGCCAGACTGGCGCTTAACGTTACCTCAGCTCTTCGTGAGGAATGAAATCTGACACTGCTGCCTGTGCCGTGACTTTCGTTTGGCTCACTCACACTTTATTGAAAAGACACGTTCAGTTTTTAATTGTAGTGTTTATTCTCTAACTGAACTAAATTATTGTATTACTATGAAGATCAAAACAACGGTGTACGGAGTGGCCTTGTAGGGCAGCGAAGCAAGTGCATTCTGGGAGTTGTTGTCTTACATCCACATGAGACAAAAATACATTTTCTGTCTTTTCTCAGTCTAGAAGGCACCAAATTCAAAAATAATTTCACATTTCTACTGCATAAATTACCCAGTTTAAATACAAAGCTTAATGCTAAATCACTGAAGTTACCCTTTAATGAAAGCTGGATGACTTGTGTTGCTAAATGGCATGCAATTAATTTTAAAATATATTGTATGGTGGAGAAAATTCTGTATTACAGTTACTACAAATAAATCTCCGTCTGATTACACTATTATGGTGGCCCAGTAGTGCACAACACAATGAAATGTAAATAACACAACAGAAACAAGCCATTACGCAACTGAAAAAAGCCACAGCACAACAGAAATGGGATTTAAAAAAGAGAAAAGTGATTGAATGCAGGGTCTAATGATCTAATGAAATCAAAATATTGATATTCAATATATTTTAATGAACCCTTGAAGTTTCTATGGGCAATACATTATCTTTCTATTGCACAATCAGCCCATTCATGGTGCTGTTTCAATAGAGGTGTGTTAAAGCTAAACATGCAAGCTTTATATAAGTTGTAATGGACTAATGAAATTCACATTTTGAACAGTTTTACTCTACCAATGAACCCTTGACTTTCCTAAATGGACCCTATATGGGTTGTTTTCTACTTACAATATAATGTAGGCATTATGCTGAATACAGTCCAAACATGACACCAGATGGCTGAACTTTCACTCTTGCATTAATTTATAAGGATGTTTTAAGGATGAATTTTTGTGAAACAATCAACTGTCACTATAAGCTATTCTCTGAATGATTGTGCCGTGGATGTGCTGCAGTTATGTGGTCAATTTGAGGAGTAAATTATTATAACATGACCAGGCAAGTTCCACCAGCCAACTGTGTTTTGGTTGGGCATGTCACAACCTCACTCTCTTTTATCCTCTTATACTGATTAAAAATGGACTAAACTACGGCCTCTGACATTTTCACTTTCCTGCCACATATTGACTGAGAGGTATTCCTCTCTGCAGGGCCTGGTGTTGGTGTCCCCATTTACACCCGCTAAGAGGTGCCTGGCAGTTGTCCTATCCGTCTTATCTGATGGCAACAGGCATTTGTTTGTGTTAGTCCACCGAAACCGATCACACTGAAACAAATTTTCCCATTTCAGTGGTTGAATGGGGAATTTGGACTGCTCTATTGCATGCTAGTGGTTTAGTTACACTTTAAGAAGAAAATTATTCTATACAAATATATCCAAGCTCTACCTGCCCATGAAGGTTCATTATTTTCTATCGAACAATTTTACGGTGCAGTTTCTTGTTGACATTTTTTGTTTTCTTCTTTAATTTTTTAAAGTGCTCTTGACATGTAATTCAGGCCTCTCTGTGCTTTGAGTGAGTTAGTTGACACAAATCAGACGGTGCATCTGATTCCCTTTCAACTTTCAACTCAGAAATAAGACATTTTTTGAAGCCTCTCCTCACCTCATCAAACCCTTGTTGCTTTTATCATTGCTGGTACATATCAAAGAGAATCCCTTCACCGGTCTGTGTGTAACAGCTCAATATTTCAACCAATACACAGCACCAATCAATGAAACAGCAGACTTTGAAGAGGGAAAATGTATGAAATGAAGAGCAAATGAAGAACTTTACATCATTCCACGTATGTCATTGCCCTGCATCACACCCTTTACCTCTCATTTCTGACATGATTCCCTTTTTTGTCTCACTCTGTCCTTGTCTTTTTCATTTTCTCTGTTCTCCTGTCCTGTTTCTCTCTGTGAACTCTATAGAAAGGTTTATTCATTTTACATATTCAACCAAGGTCAGCCGAGTCACTGCAAAGTTGTTTCCTTTCTGTGTGAAACTTCACTGCAAGACAGGTCTGATTTATACATAGTGGTTTGAGTACACCTTTTCTACAAACAGGGCTCGACATTAACGCTTGTCCGGGACAAGTGGATTTTTTGAAGGGGCAAGTGAAAGATAATTTTACTTGCCCGACGGACAAGTAGCCTGATAAAACGTCATTAACAAAAAAAAACTAGGGAATCACCCAAATGCAAGAATGATTCTGCATTCATTACTGTAAGTGGCGATTGACAGTGAATGATAATAATGTATAATGAACTGACGGTAACTAACGCTCGCAGCCTCTCCAGGAGAAATCGAGACATGTGCACCGCTCACACAGAGAAACTCCGTTAACACACTGCCTTTAAAATGTAGAAATGTGGAGTTTATTTATATTTATAACATGATACAGTTGCCATATGTCACATTACCAAGAGTGCTGTTTTCCTGAATAACATCACGACTGAAAAGGACACTGATTTCAAATGACAGCTCCATAAACAATTATTAACATTAAGTCACTTACATTTTAGATGCAATATTGGGTGTTTTTGTTCTATTTCAGCAGCGAAAATAGTTCCAAAAGATCACAGCAACAGCGTGTTAGTGAATGATTCAGCGTTTTGAATGAATCGATAGAATCAAAGATTCAATGAACTATTCGTAAACGACTGCCTCATTCTTGAATGAATCAGCGTTTGAACAAATCGACTCAATGACTCACTCATTCAGAAGGTCACCTGCTGCCACCTACTGGTGGTTTAGTTTCATCTTTCCAACATTTCTTATTTGTATATTCAAAAAATATTTAAAACAATCTCATAACATTATTTAATGCAGTTGTAATTTTTCAGTGTAAATTATTTAATTTGACTGGTATCAGCCAGTGTCGTCTTCTAATTTAATTTATTGATCCAATTTAAGAATATAAAAGGAAATCATAGCCTATATTTAATAAGATTAGGGGAAAATGCCCTTTATAAAAGGTAAAAATATCACAAATATGCATATGGCAAAGCTGATTGAACACTGGTGAGAATATTGCTTCAGAATAAATGTCATTTACAACACACACAAAAAAAAAATTTCCGGACAAGCACATTTTTTACTCGGACAAGTGGATGACAGATTTACTTGTCCGAAGGACAAGCATGTGAACATGCTTAATGTAGAGCCCTGACAAAGATCATGTTTTTATTTTAATTTCTAAATTAAAATGCATTTTAATGTAAACAATGTCAGGGTGATACAACTGGCCATATAATAATGAAAAAAAAAAGGCTGATTAAAGTTGGCATGGCATGAAAATTCTGTTTTTTAAATGTTTGAGGGGTAAATTTTACATTTTATGACAAGGCAAGGTTTGTTGAGTTGGTAAATGCCACGTGGTGCTACTCCCCACAAACGTAATGATATATAATACATTCGTAAATCATATGTATATGAACCTCTTCCTTGTCATTGACCTGTTACATACAGTATTGTGACCCAAATTGCTATGAAAGTGTGTTTTATGTTATACTTTGAAGTCTTTTGGCTTTACAGAGCATCTTTGAGGTTCTGACCTGTTTTCACTCTGCACCATTTTCTTTCTTCTCTAGCTTACAGTGAGATTGTGGCAAAAACCTCTCTTTAAACTCCCCCATGGACCTACGTGATTGGCAAATTAAAACAAACTATCAAAATATTGGTTTCTGTGCCGAGTGTCCCTTGACAGCCATCTGCTTTGCCCTTTGATGGCTTCCCCTCTGCTCTAATCCCCACAGATGTTTAGGAAGTCACTTTTAGCAGGCAGGTAATCGCCTGCCACTTGCAGCGAAACCCTATAGCACTGCTAATTACAAACAAAACATGGTTAAGCCATGTTAATTCACTGCCGGCGGCAAGGCACACACAAATAAAAGAAAAAGGCTCAATTAGGTCTAGTTGGAAAGATTCTTGTTCCACTCATATGGGCAGATGGAGGAGGAATTAAACTAAAACTAAATAAATACAGCACTGATAAGTGAAGGGAAGACGTTTTCTTCCCTTTCTTCCTCTCCTTCCTTAATATTCACAAGAGAGACAGAAAATGGCACTTTTAAAATGTAAACCCTTTCATAAATGGTGTCTTTCTCTAATACTCTTGAAGTAATTTTCTCTCTCCTTCTTTCTCCTTTACTCACATTCTCCAGATGCTTCTTTGTAATATTCACCATGTTTTTTGAAGCATTTCCAATTGTTAAGTGAGCTGGAGAACTGTCAGTATGCAATGAGCACCTGTAGTGAAGAGAAAACACTCGCTAGTGGCATCTTCTGAAACCCTCAGAACGCTTCTGATTATTGATCTGCTTAGCCATTATTAATCTGGACTCTGAATGAGGGCTAGAAGGCTGGATCAGGTGAAAGAGGTTGTGTATGCATTTATCATTGGCGATAATCCTGTCAATTACAAGTCCTTGAAAATTGATCAGCGAGAATGGCAGTTTGCCCTGTTCTTTGACGCCGTCTCTGGAGAGTGATCACCGAAAAGCACCTGATCAAGGCTAAGCCAGAAAAATCTCCCTCGGGTTTCAGTTCTTAAATCATGACAGAGAGATAGAAGTAATCGAGGAAGACTCAGAATAGTTCATGTCCATATGGCGATGGAAATGTGGACATGTGTTCTGATTACGACTGAGATTGCTAGATTAGTGTGTAATCTGTGCTCAGAGGCGAGTGTCTGAGAGAAAGCAAACGGAAGGTCCCCCTGATTGTAGGTCAGGACTTCTGAAATCCCCTTTTAGGGGATCATATGCAGTAAGACTCTCTTAGGGTTCATTAGAGTACACAGCTTCCAATGTTTATTTGCAGTTTTTAGATAAGTCTAAAACCGATTGACCTTATTTTGAATTGTAACTACATTGAAATTATTTTGGGTATTATAATTTACAGATTTTTAGTTGTTGTCTACTTTCATTTAAGCAACCAAAAGAAACTAAACTGGAGTGCATGGAATTTTGGTCTGCAATGATGGATGGTTAAAAAAAATGGATGGTTAAGAATTATTCAAACCGAAGCCAATACAAGGATCCAAAATAGTGTTAAACCTCTGTTAGATCCTCTGTTTATTACTTACAGAAAGGGATTTTTTTGTAATTATGTCTTTATTTAATTTTTTGTATATTCTGTTTTTAAAATACTTTTTCGTATCCCATTTTAATAAGCAGGGATAAGTTCAAGTAAACTATACATAGATGATTTCTCCTAACCCTATAACACTGTGGCCCACCTGACTGATAAAAATGTTCTGCTAATTACTTTTTTTTGTTTTGCACAACTTTATTACAAAAAAGACTAGTCTTTGTACAAACTACTTAAAGTATTCTGTCTGTTAAAAAAGAACATTTGCACAAAGTATACTTTGTATATATTTTTGTATGTGTGTTTGTGTAGTATACTCAAACAATATAACACTGATTTAAACCACACTTTTAAAGTGTATGCTTTACTTAGAAACATCTTATTGTGTAGACAGCATTTCTATATAATAGAAGTAAAGTGGCTCCTGAACACTTCAATACTTGGTACACAATGACGATAACATTCGATGGATTGTTTTTGAGTATGAATGTCATTTTGTGTAAAAAAAAAGTGAACAAAATTTGTCCATATGTCACAAAATGGCAAGTTACTAAACCTAACAACAAAAGCAACGATACAACTGTGTAAATACAGCTGGAAAACAGCTAAACATCAACCTTATTAATTATTCATGCCCCAGTGCATGATGAGTATTGAGCATTGATTATAGGTTTTATTTAATTTTACAATGTTGATTTACGCTTTAATTTCTACAAGCTTAAATTAAGTACTAATATAGAATTTACTTTGTTTGTTTTTTTTTGTTCTTGCCTGAACTAACTTTTTCAAGTAGAACTTGCATTAGTTTTTTTCTGTAGTATTTACTTGACCACATAATCATTTTTATCAGCAAGTATGCAGTAATGGCACAGTTCAGCTTTAGAGGTGCAAGCCATGCTTTTATTTTTATTCACTAAGTAAGTAGTTGTCTTTTGATGAACAATGTGTGGTTGTTTGTGGTTGTTTGTGGCATGTAGTGACGATTTGTTGTAATTTCAAACATGCTATGAATGAAAAGAATTTGTTTCACATGCCACGTTCATTACAATTTCAGTGCTGTCAGAATCTTCAAGGTCATTTTATCTCAATTGACTAATGTCTCAGACTGTGTGTTTCTGCTGTCTTTGGCTTGAGTTGTGATTTCAATCAATTTGGCTCATTCTTTGTACTCAAACTTTGCAGAAACTTTTAAAACGGGCAGCCTAGAAAATATGACTGTAAACAATTATAAATAATAAATAAACTCTTGTCTTTTAAGAATCCCATAATGAAGTCAATAATGGCTGGAAAATATATCAAAGTCAAAGAGTCCAGTGGGTGAAAGACGGAGAGAAAACGGTGGGAAAAATGTAGTGCAGAGGACGATAAGAGAAGGGAGATGAGCCTTTCATATTAGCCGTGCCTTTGTTCCACAACGTCAGGTGCTAGAGAGGCATGGCTGAAATAGAAGAAAAATCCCTTTAGAAATGAAACTACTGGAAATGTATTCTGCATTATAGCCCTTTTTTGCCGACACTTTAGACGTGTATATCCCTTGCTGCCCTTGAAAAAACGCACGCACACACCATAGTACTTATAAAAACAAAGTTATTTTCTCAGTAAAGATGATGTTAATTAAGCTTTACTTGCTTGTTGCATAGAGGTCTCTTGGAGCTCAAAAGCTTATGACGTTACCACACTTGAGAGCAAAATGGATTTCCTATCCCTTAATAATTTATGATGGGGTGCATACACATAGGCCTATATACAAACAAACACTCTTACTGTACAGAGAGAAACACAAACATATGTTTCTGAAGTTGCTGGAGCTTGTGTCAGTTGCCTCAGGCCTGTGTGTTTTCTTGAGAGAGAGAAATATGAATAATAGTAAAAGGATAAATAAATATTCATTGTGTAGACCAACTATTAATTCAAAAGTGTTTTGTGTCCCTCGGTCCTTAATTTGTGGTGTTTGTCCTACTGGAGACTGTCTGTAAGACATAGAGTTAAAGAGGGGTGTTTAACCTCACTGATTTATTGTTCTCATACTCTTCAGAGCTCTCGCCTTTCTTCTCTTGTGCTCACGAAAATTTCATTGCTTTGTTATTGGACTTCTAAATTAGAGGCTTTGACATTTGCAACAGCTGTCCAATAATGGTATATAGATTAGTCTATAGTTCTTCCCCATGCTTCAGTCATGGAAGTCATTCGATTTGTTTGAATTAAAACGGCCTCTGTCTTAGCTGCCTAGGTGGTAGAATTTGGAGTTTTGCTGGCAGTCATTTTTAAAATGAAGTCGATCTTAATTCATTTTTTCAGCTAATGAATATTAACAGTCACCACTAACAGAGAGAATATCTTGTCAAGATGAAGGCACCGGCATGTAAAATTGAAAGTCAGATTTGTAGTATTATAAATAAGATGGAGGGTATAATAAGATTATGAATTTTATCTGATGTCCTACAGTTTTGTGAATTTTTTTTTATTTTTTATGTAGACACAATAACAATAGCCTCTTGGTGAAGTATAGACTTAAACAACAATAAAGACGCAACATCTTTTAAAGCCTTTAGCCCTCTGGCCATAATAACAACTGCAGCCAAGACTGCCACATACACTACTGATCAAAAGTTTGGGGTCAGTAAAGTTTTTTTTTTAATTACTATTATTATTCATAAATTAATTTTATTTCAAGTGCACATTAAATTAACCAAAAGTGTCAGTAAAGACATTTACACAAAATATATCTAAAGCAGCACAACTGCTTTCAGCATTGATAATAATTACAAATGTTTTCATGAAACAATCAGCATCTTATAATGATTTCTGAAGGATCATGTGACACTGAAGACTAGAGTAATGACTGCTGAAAATTCAGCTTATCCATCACAAGAATAAAATATAAAATAGAATAAAATATAAAAGTAATTTTAAATGGAAAAAATATATATTTTCAACTTTTTCAAAAAAATAAAAAAAAATAGGACTGCACAATAAATCATAATGGTTGATTTATTTCTTAATATTGTAATTCTGATTATTCATGTTTGGCAACTAATCTGACAGTAAAGGAAAATAACATAATTGATGCAAACTTCATAAAATATGATACAAATTCGAATTATGCTGTAATGCAGCTTTACAGAAGACAATAGTGTCATTATTCAGCTCAATGAGAGTGTTGATTTAGTTCTCTCAGTTCCATTCTGTGTCGCATCCCTCGTTTGCAGTGTATACTGGGTATCAAAATGTCTACATTGCAAGTGAATCCAAAGCTTATTTTTGAGGGTTATGTTCTTTGGCACTCGTTTCTGTACACCACAAACAGAATTGAAAACATGTGGCTCACGCTGCTGTGAAGTCACTCATTTTGAGTGGTTGTACTAATAGGCCTATTAGTACAACAACATGACTTTCAGCATGTTTCCTTTATTCCTTTATAATTGCGGCACCCGCAACTGTAATCTTCAAGTATTTATATGGTTTATTTTGCAGCCCTACAAATAATTTTTCTCAGAGAAAGTCAAATACAGACCAATGTATTTTCCCTGACAGTATCCACTGGACGGCTTCTCTCCAGCTTGAATCAGATTGGGCACCTAAGGTCATGTGTGTTGACAAAATAAGGCACAGTCAAACGATAAATGGATGTTCAGGTGTTACCCCAGAGTAGACTGTACTGAAATTGCTAAGGGCAGAGTGGAGAAAGGTGTGTAATAAGTGCAGAGTTTTGAGTGCTTAAGGTGGCAGCGGTGCAGTAGGCTGCAGCGTGAATAGTGTGCCAGTCCCGGGGCTCTGTGGTACAGTGCAGTGTTCATGTAATGCTATGTAATCCTTATGGTCTCTAGCAGCTTTCATATGTTTGATGTTTTCATCATTAATAATAAGAAATGTTTATTGATCATAAATTCAGCATATTACACCGTGTGCTAACCATACGCAATGCGATACAATTCCAGTGAAAAGCAATTTGGGGCTATCCTTAAATAAATAAATAAATAAATAAATTTGTCTGTCCACACCAGACCCAACAAAATCAATCAAAAATCACAGCCAATCAGAAGAGAGTGTGGGCGGGGTCTACCTGCAAGCGCACTGCACTCATAATTCATAAATATTACACAATCTTAACATTATTAAAAATACATACTGAGTGTGTGAATAGAATACATCTAACATTCTTTTTGTCAAGATCCGAGGTGAATTATCCATTGTTGCTTTCAGTGCTATAAACAGGGTTCCCGCAGGGTCTTAAAAAGTCTCTTAAAACAGCCAGATTTCCATCCGAGTTCTTAAATTTAATTTAGTCAGGTCTAAAAAAGGTTTTACCTTTGTTCATTTCTAAAAATGCTGGCCGCTGAAAGTTATTACAAAGTAGCTATGAAGTATCGAGTCATCGCCAAAAGTATCAGGTCATACAAAGCAGAGCTCTAGAGTCTTTGCTACAATTGTAACAAAACCAGCAGAACGCTGCCCTCAGAACATTGGCTCGGTGTGTTGAAGTTCTTTTTGAGGGGATATTGGTGTTGGTACGTAAGAAGTGATAACACTACAAATCCAGTGATAAATGCAATACCTGCCCGCGAATAACGTTGGCGTCTCCTTAGAGTTTGTTAAAGTTCGGCTTTGTGTGGAAAATGGGAAAGTGTTGAAAGTGTTCAACGTGACATGGCTAGATCACAGCGATTTCCGCTGTTGGTTACAAGCGGTACCCAGCTCCAGATTCGAGGCTCGCTGCAAACTTTGGGAAAAAAAAAAAATTAACTTAGGGACTCTCTGTGTGAAGGCGCTGGAATCACCCTAGAGCGGAGAAACACAAGCTAGCCTTCAGTGGACTCGGCCAATTAGCCAGTTTTGTGCCTCACCCCTGCTGTCCCTGCCGTCATCCTCCTCAATGCCTGGTCCCTTCGGTCTCCAGTGCAATATCATCGCAGCTCCGTCAAACGACCTTCGGGGTACTTTTTAATTGACTGACACGCCGAGGTGTTTTGGATACTACAAACGGTGACTAAACACCACTCTTTTAATAGCAACAGTGAGATTCTCTCTTCCAAGTGATGTTCCCTGATTCAGTAATCGCGAAGACGATTGCCCAACAATATCACTTATGTGGCGAGATTTGGATTTGGGGGAGTTTTTAAAGAGGGATTTTTATTTCATACTCTTACCGGGCTGTATGTCGTAATGTTCGACAAAAGCCTAAACCAGACCACCAAGACCAAGCAGCTTGACGTCCACATTCGTTTTTTGAAACAATGGAATTGTTAAGTCGAAGTACCTAGGCTCACAGTTCATTGGACATGGGACTGTGTGGGACCTACTGAAACATGTCAAAGTAAGTGAAAGTTGAATGGACTATTCCTTTACTTATCAATTTTGAGACTAAGGAAACAATACATGTAGAAAGTTATGTCTGTCTACACATTTATAGCTGTATCCTACATAGAAAAAGTAGCATGTGGCATGTGGACAAGATATTAAAGGCAATTCACATATTATTCCACCATGTTCCAGCGAGGACAGAGGACTACGTAAGAGTCACCAAATCCACAGTGTTCGCTCAGCCATTCTGTGGCCATCGGTGGCTGGAAAATCTTCTGGTTATTGAGAGGGCTCGGGCTGTCTGGCCATCTCTCAAGCTATACCTGGATGCTGTGCACAGAAAAGAGATGCACTTCTTCATCACAGTGACCAGGACCTTTGAACCATTCATGAGGAAGTACCAAACAGAAGATCCTGTGATGCCTTTCTTTGGCAAAGATTTGGTTGAGTTGATGAAGGTAATTATTTACAGTATATGGGTTGTGTCACTTGTTGGCATAAACCTCTCAGCATACATTCTATTTGTTTATTTATTAATCTCTGGCGATTGCTTTTATCCAAGTTAATTAAAGGTCCCATGGCATGAAATTTTCATTTTATGAGGTTTTTCAACATTAATATGAGTTCCCCTAGCCTGAATATTGTCCCAAAGTGGATAGAAATGTTGATCGGTGTAAAACCGAGTTCTGGCTGTCTTTCTCTGCCTTTGAGAAAATGACAGGCCAGACTAGCCAATCCTGAAGTCTCCTGTTTTGACGTCCACACAGGAACGGTTACCTCCCTTTCCTCCACCCAGAGAATCTGGCACGCCCATGCAAGCGCTTGAGAGATCATTGCTTGTGAACGAGTGAACGCTGGCAGTTTCTCAGTGTTTGGATGTACAAATGAAAACAGAAGTCTTTTTTCAGTTCCTTCTGATCTGTGATCAGTGATTTCTTATGTGTAGCTAATTATTTATTATTCGTGCACACACTGCGGCTTCTCTCTCTCCCGACAGAACGGTGTTTTCGTGTTTTCTATGTTGTGAGTCAGTGTTTTTGTTCGTCCTCGTCGTGTCTATCTGTTCTAAAATGTGCATACAGTCGTTTCTGCTCAACATCAGCAGAGTAACATCTTTAGAGATAAACCTCACACACGCCGAAGCTCGGGCTGCACTGGCCGGTCGGCCTTCAACATCCCCGACCCCCAGTACTGCATCTGGCCCACAGCGGAGGCACCAAACGCGGCGCGAGATTAAGCAGAAGGGGGGTAAGCGTGAGCATATCCGGGCTAGGAAGCTTTCCCCACAATAAACTGGATTACATTCGATTAATGCTGTTGTGTCTTTGTTTGCGCTGTGTACTCAATGCGCGTCACTGACGCTTTTCATATGATAGGAACATATCTAGAAATAATGCTATAATCAACACTTACTCGTAACTCGTTCATATCGACAGCTGTAATGGTACATTGCATGTGTTACAAAGTTGGTAATAATGATGAAGACGGACTCGGTGTGACTGGGACTCGTGTTTATTCAGAACTCTCAGATACAAACACAATAAACTCGCGCTGACTGACAGCGCTCTCATAACTCAGTAGTTACTATAAATAACTTTGTTAGCAATCGCTGAGCTCCGTCTCTGGTACATTAGTGATGTCCGGTTCGCGAACGATCTTTCTTTTGAACCGGTTCTTTTTAGTGAACCGAATCAGTTCACCAAATGGGACTGAATCGTTCTAAATCTGTTATGTGCTCAGAGGATTTGGTGTTTGGCTGTTGTTTTTCCTTTACTTTCACTTTCTCAGGGCGATACTGTTGGATGGTATGCTGTCAGTCATCATTACGGCGTGGACACCTGAATGGGCGTCTCTGTGATAAAAGGCAGATGCAAACCGGAAACGGCAGGAGGAGGGAGCGGGATCTTTTGTTTTGCCAAGCTTTGTCTTTCTTTTTGCACGTTTTGGGTTTTTGTTCTCATTTACTTTTTGTTTGCTCCTTGAGAGTATGATTTTTGTTTATGAATGAATTCATTCTTTTTTTTCCCTCCAATATTTCATGCCAACCAGGAAGTAATGAACAGGAAAGAATGTCATGTGACTTCCATTTCGCAACATCTAGGGAATCACGTTGCTAACACACTAGGTAAGGAGCGGGTGCCATCATTGTATGTTTTCAGTTTTGCAGTTAGTGGAGATTATGTAGGGCGTCTTGGATGCTGAAGATTTTCTTTTCCTCATTTTTATTTTCTTGTGTTAAGCAGTTTAGTGGGGAATGGGATGTAGGTAAATGTGTGGGCTTTTGTTTTATTATTTTCTTTAATTTAGCCCCATTTAAGATCCTACTCCCTGGTATCGGCCTCTGTGTTTGTTTGTTTCCCTCCTGTGTTGATTTTTCCTCTTAATTGAGTATATTATTGGGAATAAATTACCCTGTTTTCTTCATTTAAACTCCATTTTCTCTTTTTGTACCAGCACAGTTGATGTCTATCAGGGTTAAAAGATCCATGAATCTATTTATTTATTTTATGTTGTGTTCCCTCATGCCCATAGCCATATTTGGGACGTAACAACATTGCTGCCCTTCAGCTTACCACACTGGACCTGTCTGACAAGAACTTGCTCCTCCTCCCACAATGGGTTGACATTGGCTTGGGTGCTGAGGCAGCTCTCAAGGTATTGTCATGATTCTTCTTAAGGTTTTGGAAATAATGATCAATATGCAGGCAGCAAGTGTCATTTCGTTTAACATACTCCAAACATGTCAGTTGTAAAGTGTGCAACAGGAAGAAACTTATAATACACTAAGAAGTCATTTGACCTCATTGCATGAAGTCTCATGATTGCCCAATCATGTGTACTATTTAAATTAAACTTTTTTTGATACTACTGACATGTATTTTTTCCCGTGTCCAGAAAAGTAAAAATGCAGAACTAAGGGTCCTTGAGGCTAGGAGGGATTGCATGCAGGGACTCTCAAACATCGTGGGGAAAGTTCAGGAGAAGAGCCCCTTGAAATATGCAACAGTTAGGCAGATGGAGTGTCTGGACCCGTCTCTCATGTTCAGGGACCCAGACAAAAGCAAGACTCAAATTAAATATCTTATACAGACATTTCTGAAGGACAAGCAGCTGACAGGAGGTGTATCTGCTGGTAGGAATAGATTTGGAAGGGGTTATAAACCAAAGTTAGACTACCATGCTCAACTATACTCTGAATTTTTATAAGACTGTGTTTCGAGCATTCTCTCTGTTGCAGACATTTGGTACCCCATTTGGCCCTTGTCTCTTTTCCTATCAGGGTATTGGTTTAGCATGGACATCTTGCTTTTGTTATTCCCTCTTCTAATGGTGCCGCACCTGTTCTGTGTGAAGTGACTCATATGTATTGAATGAGTCCCATCATTTTACACAGGCTTTTGTTGTTATTAAAAGGGGCTATATGCAACTTTTTCCCCAAAATAAACGTAACAATAGCCTTTTTATTTTACCATTTATGACTCAAACATCTCCTGATGAGCATACTGACACCTTGTCCGCTCACAGTGGGTGCACCTATAAGCCTGTATCCTATTTTTCCTATTTTCTGGCGGGTCGTCTTTTCCCGCGCTGTCTGCGGATGTGACGTCACCACCGCTGCGAGAGCGAGCAGAAAATGAGAGCAGTTCTGTTTTTTGGCCACAGGTGTCAGTCGCGAGTTTAAATTTCAGAAAAACGCATATAGCCCCTTTAAAGAGATCACATAGGTTAACCCTCTGGAGTCTGAGCTGTTTTGGGGCCATTTAGAAGTTTTGGCATGCTCTGAGATTTGTGCTTTTTTCAGTTGCTTATAAACACCTTAATGTCAAAAGTGTAATTACACTGTATCCAGCACAAACTGGGCTACCATAATATCTGAGCAACATGTATGTACATCATGGGCATCACTAGGCCCTTTTTAGGGGGGCTTCAGCCCCCCCTAAACTTCTGTCCAGCCCCCTTAAAAAAATGTGTGATTAACCTTTCCAACATATGAAACTGGCGGGAGGCTTCGGCTTTGTCCCGTTTTTTAATCTGCGTTAATCCGCTGTGGCAGCAAATAGAGCGCACGTCAGAAGCAGAGGTGTGTGCGTTGATCTGAGCCTCATTGGTCTGTCACCGCTCGTCAATGTCAAAATATTTGAGAAAACCAATCAAATCAGAGTAGGCGGGCTTTATGCTCACACAGAAGTTGCTGAGGCTGAGAGAATTTTAGCAGCAGGGGCCCGTTCTTCGTACCTCGCTTAATACATCTAAGATGATTTGACAGATCCCAGATCTTTTAATCGTGACAACTGATCTCTGGCTAATTTGGTTCTTCAAACGAATATGCGGATTGGATTAAAATATCTGGATTAAATGATCTAAGATTACTGAGCGTTCTTTTTTTCCCTGAAGAGGGCAGATGCATCGATACTCGAAACCACGATCAGCAATGCAGCGATTGGCTGGCGTCAAGACAGCAACGTAATGACATCATATAATTAAAAAGCCACCTGGCAAAAAACTTGACAAATTACACAAAAAAAAACCACGAATTTCTGAACCTTTAAAAGGAAACAGCCAAACGACCAAACCAACATAAAAGTTATAATAGATAAATGATAAATGTTTTTTTTTTTTAACATGATTATCAATTATTTATATTCACGATTTTATACAGTATTTGTACACCCTTTACATTTTTATTTCAATGTTGTAATTTAATTTTTGATTCAATTTGAAGCAGATTTGTAACGTGACAGCATTTAAGTTTCTTATGGGTCAAGATCAAATTATCCTCTCTTGCGCTGCATCAAGCCACTCCCATAATATCTGTGATCACTTAATGCACGGCTCAGATTAACTGTACAACATGTGTGTAAACCAATAAAAACAAAATTATATAAAGTAATTATTCCATCACAAATAAATCGCTCAATCAAGTGGCTGTGTCTATAGTATTATACATTCTCATATACATATACAATATACAAATTTTATATTATTATTTAAAATGATTATTATTGCCCCTGGTTCAGTAATGCACTCTTGTAATAAAGTAGCAGTGGCTGGGACAGATTTTAAGTATCACCTCAAGATGCAATCTAATCCTGTTTACATGAAAAAAGCCTGCTCATGAGCAGGTTTAAGCTTACGGACCTGTTACTATGACAGCAAGTCCAGGATGAGCTTCGAAGAACCAAACAATCCAAGATCATGCCAAATCGTCAACAATCAAATCCAGCTAACTGAGTTAGCGAGGTACGAAGAACGGGCCCCAGGACTCGACGTCAAGTGAGATATATGTAGCTAAACTAAACATTTCATATTTGACAGCTGCTTCTTTAAGTCAGAAATGTTAAACAAATGACTAAAATATTCAGGCAAATTAATAAACTTTGTCTAATTTTGCCATTTTGAATTGAAATAGGCCATGTAATGACATTTATAATTTAATTAACAAACAACAAATATTAACAAAGTAATATTAGTAATAAATGTGTGCATATTGTATATTTAATAATTCCATGTGTAGCTCTCAGTAAATAAAAAAGCTCAACTTTTTTCATCCTGTATTGGGCATAAGATTAGTAATGTACCGTATGTGTGCATATTGTGAATTAATTTAATAAATTTAGTTACCTAGCTTTCCTGTTAGCCTTCAGTAAATGAACATGTCTACAAAAATGATTCATAAAACATAAATATCAGTTAAACATATGTTTACTTTCTTCACTGACAAAAATGGAAAAACTTTTTCAGTCATATCTGCCCATGACATGGTTTTCAAGCTATTGTTATCTAATTTTTTGGCGTTCAGAAATTGCACATATGTAGATCATAGAAATCAAAATTTTCTCGAGGGGCCATGCCCCCCAAACCCCCCTAAACTCACATTTGGGATCTCATTGATTATAAACCTGCCTACATTGTATGATATGGTCAAGCAGAATGAGGCATTAATATTTGCTTTATAGGTATAAATAATAATAAACAGCCAATATCCTAATATGCATACTAATAAGCTATATGTACAATATGGTCAAGCAGAATGAGGCATTAATATTTGCTTTATAGGTATAAATAATAATAAACAGCCAATATCCCAATATGCATACTAATAAGCTACTAGTTAATAGTGAGAATTGGACCCTAAACTAAAGTCTTACCTTTTTTTTTCATATCCTCACTGGGGGCTGAGCCCCCCTAAAATGAAAATCCTTGAAACGCCCCTGATGTACATGCTTGTATTTTTGAAAGAATAATGTTTATGCATGTTTAAAAATAAAAATAAAAATAAAAAACGTCCTCAAAACACAATAGATGTGTTCTCAAGACTTTTGACTAATGGGTGTTGTTGCCTAGAGTTTTTGCTTCAAACTGATGTGAGAATCATTGAGCCTACTTATTCACATAACACAATATTGATTTACATTTTGTTAGACACTTTTTCTTCACAAAGGCCATAAGCAAGAAGGTGTGAATGATCATGAATAATAAAGTATCACACCTGAGAGAACAAAGGACCCATAATGAGCTGCAAAATGAATGAGCTTCAGGTATGTGACAGAGAGCAACAGGACAAAGGGAATGCATTTTGCTGTAGTTTATTTAGAATGTAGTCAACAAAGGAACATTACAAAGGCCAATTATATTTTAAATGATCAAAAGATTTGACTACACTGCAAAAAATGCTCTTCTTATTTAGTATTTTTTTTCCTTGTTTCCAGTCCATATATCTAAATTCTTAAATCAAGTTTAATTTACTAGATAAGTATTGATTTACAAAATGAAGGGAGTTTGATTAAAACAAGCTAAATTATCTGCCAATGGGGTAAGAAAAATAATCGTATTTCTGTTTGGGACAGAAACAAGATGTAGCGTCTGGAGTCGCTCTTGACATGAGATCAAAGTGGTGGGTCGTTCAAGAAACACCAGAGATGCAGATCCTTTTGCACAGCTCTGCCTATGAATTAGTATTAGCATATAAATGAGTGTAGTGGTGCCAGTTGAGGCTGGCCAAATGGCCGCACTATCACCCTTACGACCAGCAGAGACAACGCAGGCCGTGCCGTTATCACCTTGTGAGGAACTTCAAATAGATTCCTATCACACACACACACAGACAGACACACACACACAGACACACACACACACACACACACACACACACACAAGTATTCCTCTTCATATTAGCCTTTAATTTAACCATCCCAGAAATATATGTGATGACCCTTGTGTTATATGTATGTTGACCACAAAGTATATATTTGTATGTGTGTGTGATGTTAATCCTAAATGCTCAAAATGGCTCTGTAAAAGAGATACACTGTCTTTCATGCATTTAAACACAGGCATGTTTGATGTCTAAAGGTTTCTCTTTCTTTGTCCCAGTCAATGGTACAAAGTATATGATTATGAGATGTACCACTAGTATGGTTAGGTCTTTGGAGTGAAACTTTACTAATTCTGGCTCCCAGCGAGAACATTCCATTGAGTAATAAAGTCCGAACAAAGAAACTCTCTCCCGCCTGAAATTCACACCAACGATTGGTTGCCGCCGGGAAAGTGGGCGTAGTTAATGGACGTTAAAGGACAGAAACAACTACACATTGTGGCTCAGTCATCTTGCAAGAACCCCGGACGAGACAAATTTCCTTTTCCTCCCATCTCATCAGCGTGGCTCGCGGGTTTTCGAGCCGGCGAACCTGCGAGCCGGCGCGGTCCAGCCAAGCTGATGTTTCCTTTGAAGATCGACGCGCTCCGCGGCGCAGTCAGCGGACGCACTTAGCTGGACGAGATGAACTTCCCTTCCAAGACGACACCTTTAAAAATCCCGCGGACCAACGAAGCTCTGGAAGAACCAAACGGAGAGAACGCTTCATCGCGCAAACTCTCTGAGAAACGCCAACGCACGCATCTTGCTTTACACAACACCAAGAAACCATGCAAGTATCAATTCTACCGAAATTTAGATGCGTTTTAAAGATTGTACCCCTGTTTAAGGTGATATTTCTTGCTGGCTCCAATGGTTTTGTCTGGGAAGGTGTCGGATCGGACACGATCTTACCCTCCTTCCTTTCCTTTCCCTTCCCCTCATCCTCCTCTTTACTTTCCACTATTCTGTAAATACATGTATTCTTTATGTAGTCATATGTAATCGTAGTATTAATCTTTATTAAAACCATGATATTCACGTTTTGATTGTCATTGTTTGCTCACGGAACACAAGTCCCTTTAATGTCAGATCTAAGCTACGAGCTCTTATAAGCATCGTTGAATGCTTTAATTAATACCATAACTCGGAAAGTTTGTCCTTTGTGGCCAGAGGGACAAACTTCCCGAAAATTGGGTAGGAAGAATAGACCTGGTGAGTGGATAAGGAATCTCCGCTCGTCCTTTAAACGGAACGGAGAGGAATTTTGAATCAACTCCCTTGAGGTTATTCTGTGATTATTTAATATAGATATATCTGTAGTTAATTACAATAAATTATTGTTAACCATATATATATATATATATTATATTGCATAAATACCGAGGTGAGGTATTCCCATCTTGGAGATTGGTGATTAGATTATAACCCGTTATGATTAATCATAAATCCCTAAATATTAATACCCACAATTCCCTATTGAGCTAATTTTTGATTTAAATATAATATGTAACCCTAAAACCCTACAAAGATTTCAATCAGAAACAAGATTATTTTTCTTACCCCATTGGCATATAATTTTGCTTGTTTTAAGTAAAAACTCACTTATTTTATTTTCAACAAAACAAGAAAAAATATCTCGTGTCATTTAACTTATCTAGTAAATGCATCTTGTTTTAAGAATTTTTAGATATTTAGACTAGAAACAAGACAAAAATACTAATGTGGCAAAGAGAGGAGTTTTGAAAAGACCACAGTACTATGACTACGCCACCTGGGAGCCCCAGCCCAGGAACACAAACTCAATGAACCCAATACATAGGCTACACAGATTTTTCCCAGAATAGGACAAGAGACGTGGATGCAAGAATATATATTTTTATTTTATCAATATCTAATAAATAATTTCAAGGACAATAAAGCAATATTCAATATTTTAAAAGTTAATGCCGGACAGTGTGAAATTCACATATATTAACAATATAACAAAAATACAAAGTTACTTGTACTTCAGGGGCAGTACACACACATAGATGATAAACAAAATAGGAATGAGGGTTAACAGTCGAGGGAGACTTGAGACACCAGCAACACTCAAATAGAAAAAAAACACAACTAAAGTAGAAACCAAATCAATATAAATCACCACACACACACCTGTGCACATGCACAGCACACCAAAAATAACCCAAGAGTCAAGTCCCGCCCCTCTTAATAATGAAGACTCAATTCCTAATGAAAAGAACAAACCAAAAACAAATACACAATTTAAATAAAGTACTAAATAACAAAATGTACAACCCTTAGGGTGTTAACACAAATACAACAATTAACCAAACATAACAGAATATTAACCAAGAGATAATACAACAAAGGAAACAAGAAAACAGTTAAGGAAAATACAAACAAATCACACTCCCCTTGTAAATACACACACACACACACACACACACACACACACACACACACACACACACACACACACACACACACACACACACACACACACACACACACACACACACACACACACACACACACACACACACACACACACACACACACACACACACACACACACACACACACACACACACACACACACACACACACACACACACACACACACACACACACACACACACACACACACACACACACACACACACACACACACACACACACACACGACAGCACTCTTCCTGTCAATCGGCGGTTGATAACACTTAGTGGCTGATTGTGTACACTGCCACAGGGTCGACAACAAAGTTCAAACCCACCGCCAGTATTAAGTAATGGAGGCACCGTCAAGCCGTTCACCTATACATTCAGCCAGCAGCAAAACAGCAGCGCCCCGCTGTTAACGAACGAACCTCTGGTAACCCGGTAACGGAATTGTCCCCGTTTATCAACGGCATACACTGCACGTCTGAAATGACACGTTCATGATTAAAACATGTATATTATCAGATCCCGACGCATAAATACAAATAAACTACATACCTAGGGTGCAAGGAGTCCCAGCCACGACCAACCAGAGAGAAAAGTCAGCGCGCACGCTATAAAAGAACACATATTGATTCCCAAAACGCCCTTTGTGGAAAGGATAAAACTGCCACCACAAACTGTAGTATTCACCTGTGAATGGGCTGCAGACCAGTCAACCACAGAAAGTTGTACAAAATACTTTCCCACACTCTGTAGGAAGCGACCGGGGATCTCTCCCATACACCGCTCAGTATACGGAACCGGAAAGGGCAGTAACTCCGTACTACGATTCAACACAAGGCGGGTCTATAAACTCTGCCTCTGGCTCATTTCACAAACCTCAGCCAACCAATAGTAGGTTGATATCTTCTCTCTCTAGATGTGATAGGCTCACTCCATAAACTTCAACCAACCAATGGTAGCCCATACTACCACATTCTACCCCCTGCTCTTGGATCGTCGCCCGACGATACATCCGCAATAGGTCTGCCTCAATCCCAGGGCCTAAAAATTGCAGAGACAGAGTTAGAGATCGACCTAGCCTGAGGCGCAGTCTCCACTGTATTATCCCCAAGTGACCGTGGAAGGTGATAAACGTTAGAGTGTTGGCCAGTTGTGGCCCGCTGTGACCGCCGCAATGCACCATCCTCCAATGGATGTGCCTCAGACACCAACTCAAGTTGCGGTTGACCAGCCACCTCAACCGCACATGGCTGGTCAGGAGTTCCTGACTGCCTGATTACACCCGCTGATGGCACCGGCCAACTCTGAGAGCCACTGCTCCCCTGCTCTGACCGATCTGGCAAAATTTTAGGTACCAACAGAAACAAATCACCCTCCTGGTCTTCAACCTCCGGGGAGGGGGTTTGTTCAACTGGCAAATATTCTGCAGGCCCAACGGGATCAGGGTCCCCCTGGATCCTAAGATTTAACACATCGCCCCCTATCCAAGTCCCCAACAGGTGCAATAGCATACACGGAGCCCCCCTCCCTAGATGCCCGTACCACTTGGTATACCACTGAGCTCCACAAATCTTGGATCTTAGCACGACCCCTAACCCCAAAGTCCCGCAGATAGACCGACTGGCCCTCTCCCAATGGTGCCTCACGAACGCTCTGATCATAGTGTGCCTTTCGGCGATTCGCTGCTACCCGTAAACGCTCTTGGGCTCCCTCAAAGGCAACATGTAATCTAGTCTGATGTTCCAAAACCCACTCATGCACGCTACCAGCAATTGGCTCTCGAATTCCACCCAGTAGAAAATCAACCGGTAAACGTGGCTCCTGGCCAAACATCAAAAAATAGGGAGATTCACCAGTAGCTTGGTGGACAGTCGTGTTATAACTAAACAAGACTTGGGGGAGACAAGACACCCAGTCCCTCTTCTGGGATGGAGGCAATGTGCGCAATAAGTTATGCAGAGTCCTGTTAAATCTCTCACATTGGCCGTTACCCACTGGATGGTAGGGCGTGGTACGGGACTTCTGGACTTTATACAGGTCACAAAGCTGTTGAATCAGTATGGACTCAAAATTGCGGCCCTGGTCAGAGTGTATACGATCAGGAACCCCCAATTTATAGAACCACTCTGCTACCAGCACTCGTGCTACTGTTTCTGCACGTTGATCCCGTGTGGGAACCGCCAAGGTATATTTGGTAAAGATGTCGGTCATCACCAAAACATTCTCTATGCCTGAACTAGAAGGCTCGAGCACGGTAAAATCAACGGCCAAGATCTCATTAGGCCTTGATGCCAGCAGATGCCCCATAAAACTAGATGCACCTGGTTGTACATCTTTACAAAGCTGACACCGCTCACACTTTTGGCACCAGTGGGCCACGTCCCTTGCCATTCCTGGCCAATAACACCTCTGCCGTACCAACTCGGTTGTACGTGCGACCCCCTGGTGTCCGTGTTCCTGATGCAACCCTGTCAAAACCTCACCTTTTAAAACAGAGGGAAAAATCAACTGGAGGATCTCTTCCCTCCCATCTGGTCGAAAAACACGACGATACAAAACACCCTCCTGTTCGACCAGACGGTCCCATTGGCGAAGAAGAGTCACAGGATCTTTAGATAATACTTGCCGCTCCTGAGTACAAGGAAATACTCCACGCCTCCAAAATGGAAGCATTTTCCCAATTATCAGGTCAGCCCCCTGCAAAGCTTTAATATCTGCCAATGGACAACTGGGAAGGGCAGTCACAACAGATTGAATCGCCAAAGTTTGGGTAGTCGATAAAGACAACTCTGCCTCTGCGGCCTGTCTTACAGAGCCAGGAACTGAAGAAAAGGGGAGCACCTCAAGCATCTCCCCACTATTTAGTGGAGGCTGTCGGGAAAGGGCATCTGCATTACGATTGCTCTTCCCAGAACGATAACGCACCTCAAAGTCAAAAGCCGAAAGCTGGGCTGCCCAACGCTGTTCCATCGCCCAAAGCTTCGCTGAAGCCAGGAAACTGAGAGGGTTGTTATCTGTAAACACCATGCACTTATGCCCTAACAAGTACTCCCGAAATTTCTCTGTCATAGCCCACTTAAGCGCCAAGAACTCTAACCTCATTGAGCTATAGGTGGAAGTATTGCGCTTAGTGGGTCTAAGACTACGGCTTGCATAAGAGATAGGTCTTACCCTTCCTTCCTGCTCCTGAGAGAGGACAGCTCCCAAACCTTTGTGACTCGCATCCACCTCAAGAATAAAAGGCAAGGAAAAGTCGGCGTATGCCAAAACAGGGGTGGTAGTAAGTTTGCTCTTCAACACGTCGAAACTCTCCTGGCACTGAGCCGTCCAAGCATTTGTAAAACTCCTCTCTGCTCGAGTCTGAGGTCAGCGACCAGCCCATTCGGCTACCAACCTATGCAACGGGGCTGCTAACTTAGAGAATCCTTCTACAAATCGACGATAATACCCTGCAAAACCCAGGAAAGAACGCAACTCCGAAAGGCTAGTGGGGCGTTGCCACTGCGCCACCACTTCAACCTTGCTGGGATCTGTAGCCACTCCCTGAGAAGACACAATATGCCCCAAATACCTTACCCTTTCTCGGAAGAAAGCAGACTTCCCTAACTTTGCTTTAAGCCCTCTCGTTTTAATCGACTCAGGACAACCTCCAAACGCTCCAGGTGCTGGGCCACCGAGGATGAAAACACCACTATATCATCAAGATATAAGAGTAAAGACTGCTGCTGCTGATCTCCAAACAATCTCTCCATTAGACGTTGGAATGTACTAGGAGCATTGCAAAGCCCAAAGGGCATGCGATTCCACTCGAAGAGACCAAACGGAGTGCAGAAGGCAGTCTTAGCTCTATCCGTCTCAGTGACCGGAACCTGGTTATACCCACTGGCCAAATCCATAGTTGAAAACCAGCGGGCTGCAGTTAATGCATCTAGGGATTCCTCAATTCGAGGCAAAGAGAACGCGTGCTTTCGGGTCTTAGCATTCAATTGACGGTAGTCCACACACATGCACAGACTACCGTCTTTCTTCTTGACAAGCACAATCGGGGAAGCATAGGGACTACAACTTTCCCTTATTATTTGAGCATCAAGAAGTTGACTAATGTGAGTCTTCACAACATCATACTCAGAAGGTGGTATGCGTCGGTACCTCTGCCTCACCGGAGTATCATCAAGAAGAGGAATGTCATGAGAAAGTAGGTTGGTACAGCCCAAATCATGATCATGGACTGAAAACACTGACTGATATTGCTGAAGCAACGTCCTCACCTGATCCTGCTCACTTGGTGCCAGGACAGTTAAATCAATAGACTCAATTTGTTCAGATACAGTGGCCTCTGTCTGTACAGACTGCAAGCCAATGGTTGCAGACACAGTTTTAACTTCGGTGATTCCTCTAGGTAAGCTAGTCACAAAAACGCTATTCAGGGTACCTATAACCACACCAGGATACAGCAAAGCATCTATGGTCCCCACATTGACAACGGGTATGTAAACAGTACCTCGAAACACCCGTACTAGGGCTGGAGATACAAGCAACCCAGCAGGTAGACCTGAATCCAAAGGCTCAAACAACACAGTATCTCCTGCACAAAATTCAGAGCATGTTGCCGCTACTATCTGCATCATACCCCCGGAAAGGCGCCTCGCTTTATGACCACGTACCCGTACTTTACTCATCGAGCCAGAAGGCTGGGGTTTAAGTTGACAATGTTGCAAGGCCTGCATTACAGGACCAGGAGCTTCTGAAACTGCAGACAAGTTAAAAAGGGACAAACCGTGCTGACCAAACAGTTCCCGGTACCAACGACTAAGAACATTCATCCCTAGAACTCCAGGGACTTGAGCGCTTAAGCCACCCGGGGGGTCTTTAACTACCAACACCCCACATCCTAACACTACCTTTCCGCATAATTCAATATCTAACTCCAGGTAACCACTGTAGGGGATTTCCAACCCGCTGCAACCACTGACAAAGCCTTAATTGTTCCTGCCCACTATGTGCAAAATTAAGAAGGAAACAGCTTTCTGTTATAGTGGAAACCATGGAGCCTGTATCAATTAGACAAGGTACCTTAACCCCTCCCATATCAACGACAAGATGTGGGCATGAGGAAATTAAATGAGGATTAGGGTCAAAACTAACCAGTTCACTTGAGCCAGCAGTCTCCCCTACCGAGTTGTGGCTCTGCAATTCGGCAGGGACTAGTTTCCCGACGGCTGTCGATCCTGAAGCCGCCCATCCACAGGTGAAGAAACAGGTTGAGGAGCCACAATTGGGGGGCGTGAGAATACTCGTGACCCTTCACAATCTCGAGCAAAATGGCCTGGTTGTTGACACAGTCTTCAAATTACTGGGCCATAACGCGGGGAGCGATCACGTGAACGAAAATCTTGAAACCGAGCAAAACTTTGCGTCAGCTGATTCAACTGTTTCTGTTGAGCTTTCAAAATTTCTCTTAATTCACCCATTTCAGAGGCCGTGGGGGAAGCCGCCTCAACAGAATTTAACTCTCCTTGGACACCATACTGGATGCCATAAGACAACGGGACTGATTGACTGCGACCCCTTGCACCCCCAGGCATTCCCTCTCGCTCCCATCTAATGGCTTCACCACGTACGTCCAATAAGGTAGCAGTTGATTGACGGCGTACTAACTATTTAAGTTCTCGCCGAAGTGCACTATCGGCTACGTGCTCCACAAATTGATCGCGCAATAGAACAGGCGCATTTATTGCAAGGGCCGAATGTTGTTTGACTTTTTCCATAAGACCCATCAAGACAAGGGAAAACTCTAACAGGGTCTCCACATCCTGTTGCTTCCTAGAAAAAAACGCCTCCTGCAAGGCCACATGGGACTCAGAACATCCATAAACCTCACGCAACGCATCAAATATTTTCTCCGGGTCACTCCGCTCGCTAACAGGACGGTAACGAATCTCTTCTCGTGCCTCCCCCTCCAAGTGGTCGAATAAAAAGAAAGCTTGATCTGGAATAGATAAGTGACGAATTCGAATACAGGCCTGAGCCTCCTCAATCCAGTCAGCAATGCCAATTCCCGATCGACCGTTAAACTTAGGGCACTTCCTATCCCTTGGTATAAAGACAAATCGATCAGACGAACTGACATTAGCCCCAACAGACTGAACAGGGGGTCTCCCAGGCAATACCTCTGCATCACCAGGGGGTATACTTGACCCTGATGAGGCAGCTGGGATGCGTTCTTGACGCAACTTCTCGTTATCGGCTCGTAACCGCGCCACCAACTCCTTAAGCTCTTGGAGTTCTTCCTCCATTTTTACTCACCAAAAATTAGGAAGGCACAATACTCAGGAGACTCGATCCAAACGGGCACTGCTGTTTTGCTGCTTCTCTAAAAAGAAACTCCAAAGGAAAAAAAAACAACAACAAATAATTCATATACAAAAGCCCCCACGTCTTTGTCTCAGGTATGGGAAACCCTGCCGACTGCGCCAAATGTGGCAAAGAGAGGAGTTTTGAAAAGACCACAGTACTATGACTACGCCACCTGGGAGCCCCAGCCCAGGAACACAAACTCAATGAACCCAATACATAGGCTACACAGATTTTTCCCAGAATAGGACAAGAGACGTGGATGCAAGAATATATATTTTTATTTTATCAATATCTAATAAATAATTTCAAGGACAATAAAGCAATATTCAATATTTTAAAAGTTAATGCCGGACAGTGTGAAATTCACATATATTAACAATATGACAAAAATACAAAGTTACTTGTACTTCAGGGGCAGTACACACACATAGATGATAAACAAAATAGGAATGAGGGTTAACAGTCGAGGGAGACTTGAGACACCAGCAACACTCAAATAGAAAAAAAACACAACTAAAGTAGAAACCAAATCAATATAATCACCACACACACACCTGTGCACATGCACAGCACACCAAAAATAACCCAAGAGTCAAGTCCCGCCCCTCTGAATAATGAAGACTCAATTCCTAATGAAAAGAACAAACCAAAAACAAATACACAATTTAAATAAAGTACTAAATAACAAAATGTACAACCCTTAGGGTGTTAACACAAATACAACAATTAACCAAACATAACAGAATATAAACCAAAAGATTATACAACAAAGAAAACAAAAAAACAGTTAAGGAAAATACAAACAACAATTAACCAAACATAACAGAATATAAACCAAAAGATTATACAACAAAGAAAACAAGAAAACAGTTAAGGAAAATACAAACAATCACACTCCCCTTGTAAATACACACACACACACACATACATATATACGACAGCACTCTTCCTGTCAATCGGCGGTTGATAACACTTAGTGGCTGATCGTGTACACTGCCACAGGGTCGACAACAAAGTTCAAACCCACCGCCAGTATTAAGTAATGGAGGCACCGTCAAGCCGTTCACCTATACATTCAGCCAGCAGCAAAACAGCAGCGCCCCACTGTTAACGAACGAACCTCTGGTAACCCGGTAACGGAATTGTCCCCGTTTATCAACGGCATACACTGCACGTCTGAAATGACACGTTCATGATTAAAACATGTATATTATCAGATCCCGACGCATAAATACAAATAAACTACATACCTAGGGTGCAAGGAGTCCCAGCCACAACCAACCAGAGAGAAAAGTCAGCGCGCACGCTATAAAAGAACACATATTGATTCCCAAAACGCCCTTTGTGGAAAGGATAAAACTGCCACCACAAACTGTAGTATTCACCTGTGAATGGGCTGCAGACCAGTCAACCACAGAAAGTTGTACAAAATACTTTCCCACACTCTGTAGGAAGCGACCGGGGATCTCTCCCATACACCGCTCAGTATACGGAACCGGAAAGGGCAGTAACTCCGTACTACGATTCAACACAAGGCGGGTCTATAAACTCTGCCTCTGGCTCATTTCACAAACCTCAGCCAACCAATAGTAGGTTGATATCTTCTCTCTCTAGATGTGATAGGCTCACTCCATAAACTTCAACCAACCAATGGTAGCCCATACTACCACACTAAGAAGAGCATTTTTTCCAGTGTACTATTTTTAATGTTTTTGAAAGAAATCTCATGCTAAAAAAAACAGTAATGTATTGTGACACTGAACCTAATTCAGTATTCCGTAAATACAAATAATGTTAAAGACTTGGTGTATGTCAAACTCGCGAAGGAGAACTTGGAACAGAAACTTTTAATTAACAAACTCACAGGGAACTAAATACACAGGGCTAACGAGGTGATTAACAGGACACAGGTGATAGAAATAACTAATTAGACAGACTGGGGAGAAACTAGGTCACAGGGACTGAACTAAAAACACAATGAACACGGCAGACAGGGTATACATGTGACAAATATAACATTCATCATTACTAATAATTAATTTAAGTAGAATATTTGGGATTTAAAATAACAATGCAATGGAATTATGATTTCAAAGAGTACAGGGTGAATTCAGGTTGATTGAGACACTTTTTCCCAGTCATTTCAATAGCAAAAATTTTCAGAGTCATTTGATTTTGTAAACGATCAGATATACACAATACTCAAATATCATTTCGAGTTTCGGTTCATTAATGAGACATGCGTGTATATGCATGATCACACAGCGCTGAGGCTATTGTCTGCTATATTTGATTCTAATTAAATAAGAAGCAAATATATTAAAAACATTGATTAAAATTAAAATAAAGTGTATACAAAAAGAAATTCACTTTAAAGATAGGCTTTCTACAAAACAAAACTTAATGAAGTCAAAATAATTTCTGGCAAACTCCATCCATGTCCTCTGATATATTGCATCATCAAATGATGCATCCTTAATTGTTTGTGCTGCTCACTTTTCACAATCAATAAACACTTCATAATCTGTCCAAAACAGGCAAAAATGACATTTTATGTTGCAGCAGGATTCATATTTAAACAGTCTTTTTGCGTTTAATATTCACAGATGCTAACAGAATAAACGTATCCTACCTTACAATCAGCGGCTGAATCCGTTGATCTTAGAAATTAACAGCTTTTCATGAGGTAAATTATTCTTCAACGCGTCTCAAAACGATGTAGCTGAAGTATAGCACTACACTTGATGTGTTTGTTTGAGTTGATGTGTGGGCATTGACGCATGGATCTTGTAGTATTTGAATCTCTAAAGAACGCACGCTCCGTGGGCACACTCGCAAACGACTGACATCTCTCGGTTTTTCAAACAGATTACATAAACACAGAATATTTGTTTTCGATTTGATTAACATTATTTAAAACCTGAAATTTCAACGTTTATTTAGACATATGTCTCATGTTTGTGAGAAGTATTCACTAAGCTAGAGGTCATTTTCTGAAGACTATCTGAATGAATGTCTTTGACAGAGAGGCTGCCAATCACGCATCATGTTTGTTTTCTTTATTTTGCAAAAAGCACAACAATTTGTTTTTTTGTGACTGTACACAAAAAAGAGACTTTAATATTTAATAGTTTATAAACAGATTATAATGATGTATAACACTTGCCTGAATGATAAAAAACGATAGTGTTATTTGAGTCTCTTTGGCACTGATAAGAAAAAAAGTGAGTCGATCACGCCGGCAGACTCGAGGGGGTTAAGAGTCGGTTTGAGTCATGAGTGCTGTGATTTATCTATATGCATATTGGACTTTTCTTTTATCACTCACTTTGTTTTAGGGGGATACCATTGTCCAACAGTTTGAGTCTTTCCTGTCCATTGAGGCAAGGAACGAAAAACTTCTCACCTTCCAGCCATTGGAGAACCGACTAGACATGAGAGTGCATGAGAGTTTAAGCTGTCCCTATATCCTGCTGCTTGGGATTTTTGCGAGAGGTTGCTCTTTCATATGGGCAGGCCTCCATTGAAAGGGGATTTTTGGGTAACAAGAAAGTGGAGATTGAAAATATGCATGAAGAGACCATCATCACAAATAGGCTGATCTGCAACAATGTAGAGATGCATAGGGGTGTGACAAAGGTTCCCCTCACCAGAGAGCTCCTAACATGTGTGGGTGCAGCCCGGTCAAGGTACCGCATCTTTCTTGATCAGGAGCGCACCAGGAAAGAATCGGAAATGCAGAGCCAGAAGAGAAAGCTGGCAGAGGATGGTTTAGAGCAACTAAAAAAAGAGGAAGACTAAGTTGTCCAACTGTCTTGTAGGGATGGGCGATATCTTATCGTTTGCGATATACCGGTAAAAATTCTCCCCGCGGTAAGAATTTGTCTTCCCGCAATAATAACGATAAAGCCTAGTTGATGGCGCGACCCATCCGCACAGTGCCGCCGCTGGCCGTCTTGATGCCCTAAGCGTTATTACTTTATGATGGCCGCGGTGGCTGCGTTCGTCACTTTGTATAGCTTGTGATGTAGTGAGTCTAGATATGCCCGTTATCCCAAATCACTCTTCACAGAACAGTCCAAATACAAAAATAAACTCACTTTTACAAATGCAACCGCATTCTTGTTTTTTTTATTTATTATTTTAACTCAAAGGGGACTCGTTTACTTTTTTTCTGTCCCATGTTTTTTCAAAGTATTTCAAAGAACAAAACAAAATCATCTCATGAAATAAACCATCCCATAAGCATCAGTCGATCACGATTATCTTTCACAATACACAATGATTTATGGAAAAAGGTGATGTGTGCTCTTGTAAGTGTGTGTGTGTTATAGTTCAGGTGAAATGTCCGCTAAACCCATGTTCTCAGAGTCACTGGTGATTTAGAAGGCCTCTTGAGTAGCAAGGTTTACAGGTCAAGGCCTACCTGAAGTCCAACGTGCACCAGAGGATTTCAGTCCATCCAGGACAAAACTCACCCACCGCCACGGTATTCCAACCCTGCGCAGTTCAAACACAGCTGTAGACGAAGGACGTAGCAAACATCCGAACACTCGTCCACTGTGCAACCGGGATCAATTCACTTGTATGACGTGGTAGTCTGCAATCTCATTTCCAGTTTCGTCCTTCTATTCACCACGCTTGGTCTGTTGGTCTGTTGAGTCTTTCGTCGGCCCAAACACCACTAAGGAGCAGCGTGCTGTAACAGTCAAAGCACACTCCCGCCGTGCAGCAAACGAAGCACATCTTGCAAAGTCTTCAAGCTTAACTATTTTGGTCACTCTTTAACCTCTAAAGACTTCAGGCAGTTCAACCTTTCTGTTCTGTTGCTCTCGTTGGTCACAACCAAATAAAAGAAAACTCTCTCTCTCCTTGATGCCATGCACATACACACACCTGTTTAAATGGACTGCCATTTTCTTCTGATTACTGACTCCACCTACTTGTTGCATTGCATTATGGGTGTTGTAGTTCGTTTTCGTTACACTCCCTTCCCCTTGGACAAAACATCTCATGGTTCTTTAGGAGATGTTTAACATTAAAATCCGAAGAACTCTTCATCCTCATCAGAGGATTCTTGGAAGAGATCAATAAGCTTTTGTTTGTTTTGAGCTTCTACTTCAGTGGCTGTTGGAAAACAGGGTTTTAAATTGCATACATGGACAACACGAACATCTTCACCTGTAGATTCCAGGGCTATTTGGTAATTTATTGCCCCCATTTGTTGGATTACCCTGTAGGGTCCTTTCCATTTTGGTGCAAGTTTAGCGGTGAAGTTTTTCTTTGCACTGGACTGTGGAAATTGCCTCATCCATACTCTGTCTTTTTCTTTGAATAGGACGTCCCGTTGATTCTTGTTGTAATTTCGAAGCTGTCTTAGATGTGCTTTCTTACAGTTCTCCATTGCTCTTGCTTGGAATTGCTTTAAGTGATACACAGTGTCATAGTGGGGTGCATTTGGTGACAGATCATGGCTTTTACCTTTTAGAATCCTATCCATTGGCCCCTGTAGCTTCCTACCTAGGTGGAGTTCTGCAGGAGTCATTCCTGTAGTTTCCTGTACTGCAGAGTTTATGGCAAACCTAAATTCTGGTAGGTATTGGTCCCATCGCTTGTGACTGTCTTCTACATACGCTGCAATCATACTTTTAAGAGTTCGGTTGACTCGTTCGGTCATGTTCGTCTGCGGGTGGTAGGCTGTAGTTAATTTTGGCGTAACATTCCAATTCTCACACACACTTCTTTAAATATTGCAGAAACAAACTGGGTACCTCGGTCAGATACAAGAAAGTCTGGGACTCCCCATCTTGTGAGTATCTCTTTTCTGAATAGGTTGGCAACTGTCTTGGCTGTAGCTGTCCGAATGGGAAACAGTTCTACCCAACGAGTGAAGTAGTCAACAAACACTAGAAGCTATTCATTTTGACTGGTGCTACGGGGTAAGGGTCCCATGAGGTCTACACCCATGATCTGATTTGGTCGTGTGCTGTTGATTTTCTGCATTTTTCCAGCAGGTTTACGTTGGTCTGTTTTGAGGATTTGGCATTTTACACATCTCTTTAAAAAGTGTTTTAAATCGGACCACAGAAAGTGACTTCCTGAACTCTCTTGTAAGTTTTAAAGATCCCTGCATGTCCACTCGTGGGGTCACAGTGATAGTGTTCCAGTATAGATGGGATGAGATCTTTGGGGAGAAAGATACGGTAGTGTGAATGATTCTTGGACATTGTTTTTCTATATAGCTTGTCTTCGATGACTTCATATTTTGTCTGCTGACCTTCCTTGTCCTCAGCCAGAGTTTGAAATATCTGCACAATCTCTGGGTCACTGTGTTGTTTCTCCCAGATAAGTTCATCTGTAACTGGAAGGTTATTCACATCCTTTTGAATTGAACACAAATTGCAACTTGGATGAGAGGGAATTCGCGAAAGAGCATCAGGTGCTGTATTTAATTTTCCTTTCCGATATTCAACAATGAACTCATACTTCTGCAACTGCAGAGCCCAACGAATAAGACGGCTGGTGGTTTTTGGCGAATTCATCACCCACTGCAGAGCAGAGTGATCTGTAACGACAGTAAACATTCTATGTTCAAGATAGTGCTGCCACTTCTCTAATGCCCATACTACAGCTAAACATTATTTTTCCGTTGCAGAGTAGTTTGACTCGGCAGGAGTAATATTTCGGCTAGCATAGGCAATTACTTCCTCCATACCTTGTCCTTGCTTTTGGGTCAGCACTGCACCCAGTCCCGTCTCACTGGCATCGGTATACACACTGAAGGGATGCTCAAAATTTGGATGTCCGAGGATGGGTGGAGTCATCAAGCATGTTTTCAGTTCTTCGAAGGCCTGTTGGCACTGTGGTGTCCATTGAAAAGGTCTGCCCTTTTTCTTTAAGGAATTAAGTGGTTCAGCAATTCTGGAAAAGTTTTCAACAAACCGGTGGTACCATCCGGCTAGTCCAAGAAATCGTTGGACTTCCTTCAGGTTTCTTGGCACTGGATAGTTTCGAATAGCTTCCACTTTGCTAGGGTCAGCTGTAATGCCATGGATATTAACTACATGACCTAGGAATGTCACTTCAGGCAAGCAGAACTTACTTTTCCGAAGATTGATGGTTAATCCAGCTTCTTGTAATTTATGGAAGACAGCTTGGAGGTCAAGGAAATGCTGAGCAACAGACGGAGAATAGACGATAATATCGTCGATATAAACAAAACAAATCCTTCCATGTAGTGCTCTCAAGACAGTCTCCATAAGCCGTTGAAAAGTGGCTGGGGCATTTTTAAGCCCAAAAGGCATTACATTGAAGTGGAATAGCCCCGCTTGGGTGGTAAAAGCAGTCTTTGCTTTACTGGAAGCATCCATAGTGACTTGGCAGTTTCCACTATTAAGGTCTAAAGTTGAAAAGATAGCAGACCCTGAAAGTGATTCCAGGATTTCAGCAAGGTTTGGTAGTGGGTAGGCATCACTGTCAGTTATACTGTAGTGTTTAATCTGCGATAATCAATGCAGAATCGAAGCTGTCCATTTTTCTTCAGCACTATTACCACCGGGGAAGACCATCCGGATTGAGAAGGTTCCATCTCTTGGAGCTGCTGGTTCACAATGGCTTGTTTAAAAGGAGACATTCGATAAGGTCGTTGTTTGATGGGTGTTTGATGATGTGTGTAGATTTTATGTTGAAGTAAATTCGTTCGTCCCACACGCAGGGTACAGACCTGCGAATTTGTGTGTAGGATGTGACTTAACCGTTGCTTCTGATCAGGTGATAAGTGAGCTGCATCCACTGCTTGGTTGATGAGCATTGTGTCATCCTCACTGCCCCTATCATTTGAAGATAAGGGGAACATTAAGGGTGGAACAGAACTTAACAATGAAAGACTTGGTGCGACATGGTGAGCTGTGGTTCCACCTGGTAGACATTGGGACCCCAGTGGTGAAGGCACACTGGCATGACCAGGCTGGAAAAATAAGTCCATGACTGGATTTGAGGTAAATGAATACTTCCCCTGTGAGACCTGTATCTTCATTCCACTAAGGAAGATAAAGTCTAGTCCCAAAACAATACAATACGCAAGAGCTTGGTTTGTCAGCACAGCAACAGGTAAGGGGCAAATTTGATCATGTAATTTAATCGAAACTTTCAACCATCCCAGAGGCACTTCAGCCTTCCCATTGGCCAAATATAAAGGTCCAAGAGTCCAAGGACTAAGGCTTTGTTCTGAGGGATCTAAGTGTTTCCATAAGCTCTCATGGATTAGGGTATAACTTGCTCCTGTGTCGACAATGGCTTTACCTGCCCAAGTACCAATACTGACAGGAACAATCAATTGTTGTGGTACAAGAGCAGATTTTTGTTCAAGTGGGGAATTGGCTTTTGCAGGTAAAACATTTGTAGAAACCATAGAATTGTTGCTGAATCTACCACCTCTGGATTTTGAAGGAAAGGTTGGTTGCGTGTGAAGAGAATGTTGGCTCGACGATGGAGTGGACTGTGGGCAATTACCAGGAGCATGATGTCCTTTACACCTCCAGCACTGCACTTGTGGTTTATCTGCAAGTTGGTTGACATTGGGACCTTTAGGCCCAGTTTGACTCTGTTTGGAACTCAAACGATAGTCATACTGCATCTGTTGAAGATGATCCTTCTCCAGTTGTTGTCCAAGTCGAACCAATTCTTCCACAGTTGTCACACGACCACGTAACTGGCTGACCAAGTAAGGCTTGATGTTTTTTAGGATCATCTTGACTTATTCTGACTCTGTTAATGTAGGTTTCCACCTTTTGCAAAGTGCTCTATAGGTAAATGCAAAGTCTCTTACGGATTCTTTCTCACCTTGAGTTCTTATTCGGACACGTTCAGCGAGTTCATCCTCGTAGTCTTCAGAAAGAAAGGCTGTAAGGAATGAAGATTCAAACTCACTCCAGGTAGTTAGTGGTTCTGGCGACCTCCCACCAATCCCGGGCTGTGCCATGTAGGACTGTTCTGAAAGTAGCTAGAATTTCAGGATCAGACAAGGGATGTAAAGCAAGAAAATCCTTACATTTGGTTAAATACAACAAAGGATCGGAGTCATCTGACGGTCTTCCAAAAGCAGGAAAGGTTAACTTGAGATGGTCACTCTTGACAGCAACAGCATTTTCTGGAGATGATACAACAATGGAAGGCTGTGATAATTAAATTTTCTTCTGGGGGTTCAGAGTGGTTTTATGTTCGGGACTCACTGACAGTTCATTTACTTTATCACTAACCCCCAATTTCCACCAGCTGCGTTACGGCTGCGGAACAGCTCCGCTGCGCGACAGCTCCGTGTTCCGTCGTCCATCAATACCCACCAGGTCCGGATTTGTTGCGGAACGGCTGCGGTCATGACTGACAGCTGACGTCACAAGGCCCCATGTAATCTCGCGAATTCTGGTGTGATCGCGCGATATTTAACCTGTATAGCTATATAACTCCTCATTACGAGTACATTACTAGCTATTTGCTTTCTATCTTTATTTCTTGGACAAAAATAGTGACTTACCATCCACACCAATCACTTCTGCTATAGTTTTCCACGCCGCATCCTTTTTAATGTTGTCCTTATAAAAAGGATGTGAGGGGTCATAGATGATGGGTTGATTCTGTACCTCAATAATCAGCATTTCTTCATCCATCGTGTCAACGGGGTTAAAACAAGCCTGTCTCCGCCCATTATGACGTTTTCAAGGTGTAGTGTAGGGAAATATGAGCGCGGTATATTTTATTTTGAAAATTAAACGGATCTTTTATTTTGTTTCTGGCTGTTCTGTTTTGTCACTCGACTTCCTGTCCTGCGTACTCTGCCCTATAGTGCTGCGGAGCGCTCCGGCATCCGGCAAAAATAGAAGCTCTGCGTATCTGATGCGGAGGGCTGTGGATCGCCGGAGTCGGAACGGAACTGTAACGCATTCAGTGGAAATACACTCATTGACTTTAATGGAAACCTATTGACTCCGCCGCAGTGACGGAGCCGTAACGCAGCCGGTGGAAATTGGGGGTAAGGCGGTCAAGCTGAAGGGTCCAATGTGAAAAATCTTTAACAAATTCATTGTGACTTTTTTGAAAGTTTTTCTGTACAGCTTTGATGTCTGAGAAATCTTTATCAAAGTCATCGTAACTTTTTTGAAAGTTTTTCTGAACAGCTTTGATGTCCTGTTGTACCTCTTTTTGAAGTTGCTCTACCATAAAACGAAGTGGTAGACACTTACAGCGGTCTCTTGTTTCTCCAGAAGGTCAAACACTTTGTCCAAGTTACCTTGGACTTGGTTAGTTAGCTGTCCAATCTCCCTTGCAGGTGTGGGCAGCGTCCCAGGCAAATCATACTGGGCCCCTGAAGACTCATGAGAACCATTCCCTACTGTGCCAGTTGGAGAAGGGGTACACAGTTGCATCTGGTCCTGGTTTCCATCCCATACAAGAGGTTGCACAGGCATGTTAGGGGAAAGGGTGGAAGGAGCAAACTGCACATGGGTTCTTGATTGTAATGCAGTGGATTGAATGGGGGTATAGGGATAATTAGACACCTGAGACTGCAGGCCAGGCATCCAGACTGGAGTGGCAACATCGGGAACATCCATGTCCACAAAGGTTGATGATGGGTATAAAGCATCTGCCATTATACTGTATAAGAAAGATAGGATGTTGTATATGTTGTCAGTACATGATGAGCAACACAAACAATTTTTCACTTCACAATAATACCAAACACATAAACTCTTGTGATAACTGATAGTTCACAACTGAGATTACACCCTCTTTGGTTAATGATCACAATCTTAACATCACAATTACAAAGACTTACATGGGTTTCTACCAATTAACATCTAGTAACTTTGCTTAGTGATATAAGTTCCAGTTTGCAATTTAGTTCATCCCTTTTATACTCAAGAAGTTAACTGCAATAAAATAAAGGTACAATGAATAAACCTCAAGGTTTTTCAACTCTAACAAAAAATATATCTATGCTTGCTTGCATATCAATTTAGTTCATTTTCTAAAGCAACACAAAGCATTTATCAACATAAAAGTCAGCATATAATTTGCAAGGTCACAAGTTTTCAAATGTTCAAATCAAGGTTCAAGTTCAAATGCTCAAGTTCAAATGTTCAAGTCAAGGCTCAAGTCCAAATGCTCAAGTTCAAATGTTCATGTCCCTGTTTGGGCACCATTTTCTGTGACGTAGTGAGTCTAGATATACCCGTTATCCCAAATCACTCTTCACAGAACAGTCCAAATACACAAATAATCTCACTTTTACAAATGCAACCGCATTCTTGTTTTTTTTATGAATTATTTTAACTCAAAGGGGACTCGTTTACTTTTTTTCTGTCCCTTGTTTTTTCAAAGTATTTCAAAGAACAAAACAAAATCATCTCATGAAATAAACCATCCCATAAGCATCAGTCGATCACGATTATCTTTCACAATACACAATGATTTATGGAAAAAGGTGATGTGTGCTCTTGTAAGTGTGTGTGTGTTATAGTTCAGGTGAAATGTCCGCTAAACCCATGTTCTCAGAGTCACTGGTGATTTAGAAGGCCTCTTGAGTAGCAAGGTTAACAGGTCAAGGCCTACCTGAAGTCCAACGTGCACCAGAGGATTTCAGTCCATCCAGGACAAAACTCACCCACCGCCACGGTATTCCAACCCTGCGCAGTTCAAACACAGCTGTAGACGAAGGACGTAGCAAACATCCGAACACTCGTCCACTGTGCAACCGGGATCAATTCACTTGTATGACGTGGTAGTCTGCAATCTCATTTCCAGTTTCGTCCTTCCTTCACCACGCTTGGTCTGTTGGTCTGTTGAGTCTTTCGTCGGCCCAAACACCACTAAGGAGCAGCGTGCTGTAACAGTCAAAGCACACTCCCGCCGTGTAGCAAACGAAGCACATCTTGCAAAGCCTTCAAGCTTTACTATTTTGGTCACTCTTTAACCTCTAAAGACTTCAGGCAGTTAAACCTTTCTGTTCTGTTGCTCTCGTTGGTCACAACCAAATAAAAGAAAACTCTCTCTCTCCTTGATGCCATGCACAAACACACACCTGTTTAAATGGACTGCCATTTTCTTCTGATTACTGACTCCACCTACTTGTTGCATTGCATTATGGGTGTTGTAGTTCGTTTTCGTTACAAGCTGAACGGGGGTTGGAGAGAGAATTTTCTTGTGGTGCCCCCCGCAGCACTTGGTGTCCAACGCGCAGCACGTGATGGGAGCGGCGCCACTGAATCCGCATCTCACGTGCAGAGCGAAAACAACTATGGCGGAAGCTGCGGAAGAGTTCATAGCTAAACGAGGGGCTACCTGAGGGCAATCTGAACCATACAGATGTATTTTCACTCGATGAGCACTTGGACTGAGCGCTTAAGATATTCGCTCTTTCTCAATCGATCGGTAAAGCACACTATTTCACTTCATCTCAATGAATGCGCAGTGTATTTGATGCACATTAAACACTAGTGTGAGGCGCGCGACTGAGAGCGCTCAGTGTTTCACACACACTCAAAGAGAGAGCGAGCGAGTCTTATACCACACAGAATTGATGTGCTACATGTAAACAATATCCTTTGTTGTATTTTCCTGTAAAATAATGACGTTTATTTGGAATTATTCAGCCTTTCATGAACAGGAAGATTGAAGAAACGAATGCACAAACGGGAATCTCATTGGCTGGCATGCACCTATTACTGCGTTTTGATTTCAGCAAATCAGTTTGAATGAGCGCTGACAACATGATTAATATTCATGAACCCAGAAGCTCATTATTCCTTAGTCCAGTTTATTTTTATTAGTAGAATAATTCGTGGTATTATTAACTCAAATTACTGAAGTTCTATAATTAAATAATTATTTTCAACTTTTTTGTAACCTGAAGACATTTTGGGGATAATTACTTTTGCTGTTTCTGCTATTTTTACCACTGTTTGCACCATGAGTGTATGAATAAATACAGAATCGGTTTACATTTAAAACTTGTCATTGATTTTAATTATTAATATTTGTATTGTGTGATGTTTTTCAGCACAGTTGCACTATTTAAACATTACCTGCACTTTTACAGAAGACAATTATATCTGCAACTTTTCCATTTCTGAAAAGGCTGGTGTGGAATTTTACATTAAAAAAATAATATATATATATATATATATATATATATATATATATATATATATATATATATATATATATATATATATATATATATATATACACTCTGAATGTGTAGAAAAATTACACAAATAATGTGTAACACTCCAATTTACACATTTTGTGTCAATATTAACTCAAAATGTGTAGAAAAAAATTACCTCTATTACACATATCCATGTGTAGTTTAAAATTAACACAACTTGGGAATTTACTCACAGCATTTAAAGGGTTAGTTCACCCAAAAATGAAAATTCTGTCATTAATTACTTACCCTCATGTCGTTCGACACCCGTCAGACCTCCGTTCATCTTCGGAACAGAAATGAAGATATTTTAGTTGAAATCTGATGGCTCTGAAAGGCCTCCATTGGCACAATGCACGGTTCACTCTCAAGACCCTTAAAAGGTACTAAAGACGTTGTTACAAAGTCCATCTCACTACAGTGGTTCTAAAATAACTTTATGAATCGGCGATAATAGTTTTTGTGCGCAAAAAAACCCTAAATAACGACTTACATAGTGATGACGATTTCAAAACAAGGCATCATGAAGCTTCGAAGCGGTATAATTCAGCGAGCCGATTCATGATTTGGATCGCGTGTCAAACCGCCAAACTGCTGAAATTTGGCGATTCAAACCGCTGATTCGGCTCGCTGATTCATAACGCTTCGAAGCTTCATGATGCCTTGTTTTGAAATCGTCATCACTATGTAAGTCATTGTTTAGGGTTTTTTTGCGCACAAAAACTATTCTCGCCGATTCATAAAGTTATTTTAGAAACACTGTAGTGAGATGGACTTTGTAACGACGTCTTTAGTATCTTTTAAGGGTCTTGAGAGTGAACCGTGCCATTGTGCCAATGGAGGCCTTTCAGAGCCATCAGATTTCAACTAAAATATCTTCATTTCTGTTCCGAAGATGAACGGAGGTCTTACGGGTGTCGAACGACATGAGGGTAAGTAATTAATGACAGAATTTTCATTTTTGGGTGAAATAACCCTTTAACATAATATGTGACAGATTGCTAACACACTTCATTTGTCATTTTTATATGCGACCATTATTTAAATGAGCTAACTGAACCAATAGGGACCAGGGGGGACTTTAAAATATCTATCTATCTATCTATCTATCATGGATAATGTGGTGTGTGTGTGTGTGTGCTACATGGGTTGTTACATGTTTTGGAGTAGCATGTTCAATCTCTATTAGGCTATTAATATGCGGTTTTGTAATGTAATTTTTAATGAGACGAAATCTATTCTATTTGAGGGCAAGTTTGTTTGAGCCTATTTTCATTTTGGGCCTAAGGTTTTAGGCATTTGGCAAAACGTTAGCATTTGAAAATAATGAATCTCAAGTCACTGGTTGTGAATTTTATTGTAAAAAATATATATATTATAATGAAATATCAACTAAATGACTGAATTCATTTAAATCAAATGTTTTTTTCAGAATTTCTTTGATTAAATATTTTTTTGGTAATGCGCTGTGTAGGTCTTATATTTCAATCTTTATGGTCTTAAATTTGACTTACTGAAACCTGCAAGAACCCTGTATAAAGGGCACGCAAAATATTCAAACTTGAATATATTTTTTAACATTAACAGTTCGAAGACTGGAGTAATGACTGCTGAAAATTCAGCTTTGCTGAAAAATAAAAATTCAGTTTTTAAAATGTATAAAAATGGAAACATTTTAAATTCTAATATTATTTAGCAGTGTTACTATTTTAATGTGCTTTTTATTCAAATAAATGAGAGCTCTTTCAAAAACAGTAGTGTGTATGTATACACATTGCATTTATTTGTATTACTTTTTTAAAGGCTGTGCTTCCTACTCTATGTTGCCTTAAAGGAACACTCCACCGTTTTTAGAAATAGGGCTTATTCAACTTTTTTCCTACATTTAGATATTATGTGGGCAAATGCATTTTTGTCTCAGTGCATGCATTGTTTTATTTTGGCAGGGTCGCCGGTAGCTTAGCTTAGCATAATGAATGGAATCCTATGTTGCCAGCTAGCATGATCCCGAGTAAAAGTGATCCAAAAAATCACCACAAAAAATCATGTGTTGCGTGATATCTCTGTGTCCGCGTAGCAGTGCTTCGTCTCTGCTTACCAATAATATAGTCCCAAGTTAATATCTGCCTAGGAAATCGCCTAGTCTTAATCTGCATCGCTATTTGTATTCGTTGTGAATACGCAGGCCACAAGAAGTAATTAGGTGTTTTTTTTTTGATCACTTTTACTCGGGACATGCTAGCTGGCAACATAGGATTCCATTAATTATGCTAAGCTAAGCTAGCGGCGACCCTGCTAAACTTAAACAATGCATTAACTGAGAGACAAAAATGCATTTGCCCACATATCTAAAACAACAAGCCCTATTTCTAAAAACGGTGGAGTGTTCCTTTAAAGAACAGAATGGTAAGCTTTTCTTTTTAGCAGGGTAAGTAGAGAATACAAGCCCTATTAGCTGTAGTTATGTTTTAAATCCCTGATGTGGAAAATGTGAAACAATTCTCTGCAGACAACCATCATCAAAAACAAAGCTCTATGTGATTTGTGCTGACTTGCCTGGAAGTATCCAGTAAGCATGATTCTGCAGCACTGCTGAAAGATGCACAAGGTTCTCCAATCACTTTCTGTAATGTCCAGGTATATCGTACAAGTAGCATTATGTGCAAAAGTATCGTCCATGGTCTTATGCCTCAGAACGTTGATGTGGACAGTGCCAAAAACAGCCTTTTATAACGCCTCACTTATACAGCCACTTGTACATGTTAATTGTCATACATACATTGTACTCTCTCTCCATATCCACCTGTAAGCATTCATCCAGCAGATGTGGTGGTTGTTCAGTGTAATTTATAGAGAGTGTTTTTGGTCTTTGATATGTTCCCACAGCTCAGCTGGTACATTACAGTGCTACCAAGGTTATGGCTTCAACTCCCCATGATAATAAAAAATGTATGTACTGAATTCACTATAAATTGCTTTGGATGAAAGTGTCTGCTAAATAAATAAATGTAGATATTTATTTTGCCAATATAGTAGGTTTTTTTTTTGCAAACAAACACAACTGGAGGGCCCCATTCAACCCCCAAACCTCCCATACGTTGTGAGATAATGCATGGTTGAGCCCTGTGGAATTGGCAGCTGCTTCAATGAAAATTTTTTCTCTTTGAAATTATTTAAAAGCATATATATGGTTTGAGCGCAGACACAGTTCCATCATACATAATCTTGTTTTAGTGGATTTTAGACAGTATGTTGTATATGCTCAATGATTTCAAGTCTATTTGCAATAATATCTGCCTGTTACAACCCCAAAGCATGGTTTCTTGAGGTGACTATGTGTATCCATCTCACACAGTTACTCATTTTGCACAGTTGCAGTCACCCTCCTCCAGGAACTTGCCTATCTAGCTTTTAGCTTTTACTTTCTTGGTTTGATTTCTCATCACCAGCATGCATTTGCATTGTCTGCTCGCAACTTTCTTCTTACAACTTCCTGATGACTCAGAATGACAGATCCATTGAGTGGTTATGTTGGTAGAATACTAGCCTACTACTGATTGAATACTGCACGATTTTTTTTAAATGGTAATTGAAACTAAATTTCAACAAAAATATATTAATTTGTGTTCCGAAGATGAATGGAGGTCTTACGGGTGTGTAACGGCATGAGGGTGAGGAATACATGACATTATTTTCATTTTTGAGTGAACTAACCCTTTAAGGTATTCGGGCCAATCACAATGCACTGGATCGCTGGCCAATCAGAGCACACCGCGCTTTTCAGAACGATGAGCTTTGTAAAAATCAACATGTTTCAAAAAGGAGGGGCATAGAGGAACAACAATAATGTACAGTATGTGTAAAATAATGATTGAATGAATTTTTACCTAAAACCGCCTAAACACATTGCATTAAACCAACAAATAATGTTATTTTTAGAACCATCATATGACCCCTTTAAAGAGTAACAACAGAAAAAGCTAAACAGTCTCACTTTCATTCCTGCCCACATTTTCTTTAATAGCCATTGGGGACAAGTCTCTTACACGATGCAGGAGATACAAGACTTGCACATATTTATTATCTGAGGAAAATATATGTATATGTCAGGGTTCTTTGTCCTTTCCTTTCTAATATTAGGAAAGTGGGAAATGTTAATATCTAGGAGCTTTCTTTGTTTATTCAGCTCATTTCACTGTGGGTTATTTGGTGAACCAGTCATAGTTTAACTTTTACGGAAATACTCTATATGGACCCATCAGTTATGCCTTAACATGTAAGTAATTGTTAATACTAATGCCTAATCTGTGATCAGTAATTGTTTTGATACGCAAGGACTCATGTCAGACGTTCTTTGTCACAGAAAAGGTTTATTGCTGTTTATGTGTCAGTGAATCAAGTCAGTAACTAAACGGTCAAGACCACACTGTTCTTATAGGAACAGCCAATAACATCTGTTATTTTCACCCTCAAGCCATCCTAGGTGTATATGACTTTTTTCTTTCTGATGAACACAATCAGAGTTTTATTAATAAATATACTGCCGCTTTCACGCTTTATAATGGCAGTGATGGGGTCCATTTTGAACGAGTTTGAAGCTCCGAGTTTGAAGCTCAAAAATGTGCATCCATCCATAATAAATGTAATCCACACGGCTCCAGGGGGTTAATAAAGGCTTTCTGAAGCGAATCGATGGGGTTTTGTAAGAAAAATATACATAATTAAAACTTTATAAAGTAAAATATCTAGCTTCCGCCAGACCGCTTTCCATATTCAACTTGCACAGAAAGTGTAACTGGTGCCACGTATCACTAGAACGCATTTTGAACTGTGAGAGAGGCGTTACACTTTTTGCGAAAGTTGAATACAGAAGGCAGTTACGATCAATTGAAGTATTATTTTTATTATATTGTAAATTGTATTACTCCTGAGTTTGCCATGAATATAGCTTTTGATGCTGCATTCCATAGATAGAGATGGATGAATGGATGGATATAATAGATTTTAGTATTCGTGCGGAAAATTTGTTTGTCTTATTTTTTTTTTTTTTTTTACTTGGTTTTTAGCAATTAAACAACTTTGAGCAAATTTTACCGGACAACTTGCTATTCATGGAATTATCAAGTAACCTTTTAAAGCGGTTTTCACAATATCATAAATCTTTAGTCAGACCTAGCAGTAATTAAGGGTGATGGAGTTTAGGCATATTTCTGTTTAATTGATTAGGATTGATTAGGACTGCCATTATGTAGCCTTTCCTTGAAAACATTTTGTTTATCATTTAAATAATAGGATAATATAACAATATCAGTCAAAACAGGCAAGCATACAACAGCAGATGTTCGTATCAAACAAGGATGTTGGACATACTATATGAAGGGATTCCACAGAAAGGTCATCTTCATCACCTATTGTTCTTGTATGAAGCGGAGTGATGAGGTCTCGAGCCATTCGTCTAAGAGTAGAAGAGCCTAAGCAGTCTAAGTGTGAGCATCAGAGTAGAGATGATGAGCCCTTCCACTTAGACCTAATGATGGCAGATTAAGCCTTGATTAATCATTGATCTCTATATCCCTCTCTCCTTAAGATAGAAGGATATAAAGATCCTTAAAGGCCCATGTCCCCCTTGGGCTGTGCTCATTATGGGCACTGTCAGGAGTGCATGCCTGCCTTATATCATGAGTCTCGCCTTGTGCATCCTCTCTCTCCTCTTCACCCATTGGCTAAATGAGATTAAATTGCATTTACAATGGAGCTTTATATAGAAAATAGCTGAAAGAACAGATGAGTCAGTTAAACCTATGCTTGTTCATTTGCCAAAGTTCACAGATGAGATGGATTAAAAAATAAGGGTTTTCAACCTTTTTTGTGTTTGACCTCATGTCGAAAAAAGTGGTTAATTGGGGCATGGGGAGTCATCACACAGTGTTGGGTAATTTTAAGCAGCTTTTTTTTATGACAAATGCAAAAAAAAATTGTGCTGTTCCTTTTTTAAAGCATAATGAAACATGAGTTCATATTGGTTGTTTGGACAAAACTAGCTAATCGGTTATTTCTGTTCAGTGTTCAAGGAAACAAGTCGTTTGAAAGAACTAAAGAGTGAACTAATTAAAACCTTCGTCTCCTCCAGGTCTGATAAACAAGGAGTGTTGTGAATGCAAGCAAACTATGTGTGCATGATACAAATTACAGTTCCTTGTGTCAATTAGCACGCAGCAGTCAGTTGTCAAAACCTGTTTGTGTGAGAGACAACCTGACTTTAGACCTAATGAATGAAAGCTACATTCATTTACTCGGTTGTTTTACAGATCTTTATGTGGAGTTTGGCTTGAATATCAATTGAACAGCAAGGCTATTCATTCCAATTTCAGTGACAGTCAGTGTTTAGCACCCTAGAACTGTCAACACAATCTCAAAGCAATTGCTTTCAGGTGAACGAGTGTTTGAAGGGCAAACGTTATAAAGAACCAAGTTGGGTTGATGGCAGAATTCCATGGTCAACATATCAATGTATGTTTTGTCTGTAAATCTAGGAGTTTCCCCTTATGTTTATGTACAGTTGTTGGAGCAGAGGAGAGAAGGACGGGTGTTATCAAGGCCTCTCAGCTGTTTTGTTCAATGCTGCGTGAGCCCGACAAAGAGAAGGGGCGCGGTGGCGGACACCTTCCAGAGATGCCAGCTTTGGGCGAGGGGAATCAAAGCTTCGCCGTCACTTTTTATCTGCCCGTGCCACCTGGTTGGCGGGAGAGGCACATGCGGCGTGCCTCCAGCTGTTAGCCCTTTGGAAAATCTGAGGGAGGATTTTAGCAATGGATCATCTATTGGTTAACTAGATGGTGGAGTATCCCTTTACTGAGAGCAGATGGATAGCTAGGACATAAAGAAAGAGGGACCGAGAGATTGATGGGAGAATGGAGAGGGTGAGTTTTTATGCTGTAGTGATTTTTCTGATGGACACCTGGGGAGAAGGGATGAATGTCCTGCTGTGTGGGTAGAGAGAGAAAGAGAAAAATGGATAGGGGAGGTTAGTTCTAAACTGCTCTAAGTACCATAAAATCCAATGGTAAGTTGATCTCATAATTGAGGGGGAAACAGAAATGGGGTAAAAGCGCTCAGCAGGGGGCAACACTCTGAGAGAAACTGTAACATCTGAAGCTCTGAGTAACTGATGTAGAAATGGCGGTGGGGAATCACTAACACAATGGGCCAAGAGGAGGATAGAGAATGGAGCCTTTAGTATCTGCCTGTTTCAAACATAGCAAAGGAACAAGCAGGATTGGGGTAATGGAATGATTGTAAAAGTGTTACGTAATCAAAAAAGGTAAAATTGGCTTTACTTGCATGATTAATTTTTTTACTTAATTCTCAAAATTACTATTGTTACAACATTATTCTTGAAACTTTGAAGTTTTAATTGCATGTTAACTTCATAGTTCTCTTATTTATAATATCAAATCATGCCATTGTATTGACATCATTTTTTGTTTCAACGTTTAGGACTACTTTACTGAAAAATGTTTTGCACATTAATATATACAAACACATTCTATTTCAAATGAAAGTTTTTTTAAACTTTCTATTCATCAAAGAATCCTGAAAAAAAAAACATTAATAAATAATTATAATAAATGTTTCTTGAGCGCAAAATCAGCATATTAGAATGATTTTTTGAAGGATCATGTGACACTGAAGACTGTGACATTTTAAAATATATAAAAATAGAAAAGATTTATTTTACATTGCAATATTACACAATGCTACTGTTTTTACTGTATTTTCATTAAATGAATGCAGCCTTGGTGAGCATGAGAGGCTTCTTTAACCCTTAAACACATACCTCGGGTCTTAAGTGACACGGGACATCATTCACATCAACCTTCTTAGTATTCCTCAATCAATTCATTATAAACAATATAACAAAAATTTAAAAAAATGAGGTGTGTTACAGTGAATATATTTTTCTGCACAATAATTGAATCTTTGATGACTGAAGTGCAATTCACCTTTATGCCACAAGCTACCAATGTCTGATAAACAATGATGAAGTGACGTTTCACTCATAGTTACCGCAGGCAGAAAACAAAAGAATAGGAAGTATCATCAGCAAAACTCGAAATGGCTCAGAGATTTACTGCAATCACAAATTAGTGTCACTGTCACTTGATGGTGGATTTGAGATTGTGAATATGAGCCAGATGCTGAATGTACTGGGAAATGAGTTCTGACGAGGACAGTGATGATGGTATAAAACACCTGCTCAAATTGAACCCTTCAAAATAGGCTTTATTTTATTATTCTGTAATTGTTACTTTAATATTAGGAGAGTTTTATATTATCGCAACAGGCAGAGATCCATCCGTGTTAGATATAGACGCAAAAGACCCGAATATGTAATAATGATTGGCGAAACATTCATGCATTTAAGGGTTAAAAACAAAAAATAAATCTTTCCATCCCAAACATTTAAAGGGTATATATATATATATATATATATATATCCTGCAGAGAAGAAAACGGGGGGGGGGGGGGGGGGCAGAGGGTAATGAAAAGACAGAGTCATAAGGACAGGATGTACACGTTGTGTAGTGTCAGGGGGGTGTTAGGGAAAGGAACGGTTAATGGGATGATGTTTGTGTATGTGTGTTAGAGCTGGCCATGCAGAGTGATTTTGCAAAACAGCTCCTCAGAGGGACTGATAAAGAGCGAGAGGGAGGTGTGGTGGGTACATAAGGGCCATCTAAAGAGTGGATGGTGTAATGAGGAGGAGAGGGAGAGATGGCTTAGAGGATGTGGAGGGATATTTTACTCTGTCTCTCGTGCTATGTAATGGCTGTCAGAGGATAATGGAAAATGAGTGAGTTGAAGATGATTTTTTTCCCTTCAAACAGATGTTTTGTAAATTATCTCTACAGTAAACAAGTTATGTAACATGCTGTTCAGGTGTCCTGAGAATCTCTGTGCCCCGTCCTTGAGCCAGTACAGTATATTTGCACACAAACCTTTTCTATTTTGTGTGGCTTAGCTTTGCTATTACAGTGGCTGGATGTTGCTCTTTTCTAAATTCCCCTTCATTCATTATTTTACTCTTTCTGAAAAAAGCAATACAATCTCAGTTTACCAAACAATATGAGAGGGTCATTCTCTGACCCAAATATGTGGGGGCTTTAGGACCCAGGCTTAGGCGCTGCCCCGGTGAATGGGAGATATTGCTGAGAGTGCGGCTTATATGGTATCAATGTTCGAGAGAGGGATATGAGTCAGGGAAAAAAGCGGGAGGATTTTAATGACAGTGTGGCCCAATCATATCAGGCCATTGTCTGATGAGCATGACTGCACTCAGCCCAAGCCTTGATTATCAGGAGGGCAAGACAGAGCAGAGCGTTATTAGGGAACTAATCAACAACAGTGGAGCCTGTGTGTGTGTGTTTAATGGTAATGAGAAGGGAACTAGGTGCTTTGACATGGAGATTATTGGGTATTAGCATGAACAAAGAACAGTGCATGGAATTGTAATGAGCAAACTTACTGCAAAGGTGTTAAAGCATAACGCACATATATTGGGGTGGGGTGGGGGGGGGGGTGGGCTGTGTATTGTGTTGGGGTAATGAAATACATGTCCCATAAAGCTTATGTGGGCTTAGTTTAATGAAAGGAAGCCCAGGCGTTTAGTGATCATGTTAGGTCTTGTGCGGAGGATGAGCCAAACGTCTAATGGTATTTCCATCATATCCATTAATAATTTCTTCTAAAAGCTTAGGATATAAAAGAACACTTTTTATTCCATATGTAAACTGAATAAGTAGTCTCAGACTCGTACTGTTTTTACATACAGTATGGGGTCGTATTCACAAATATTTTTTCTTGCCACTAGGAGTCCTCCGAAGAATTCCTAGCTAGGAGTTTTAGAATAAAAATTATTCTCAAGTAAGAGCAAGTTTTACTAAGGAAATCTTAATATAAGGTTGACCTTGTTGCTATGGATGTTGTCGCTTTTTTTGACCGTGCTCTTTTAAATCACACACAGTGGTTAGTTGGTAGAGAAGTGTAGCAGGCAGACAGCGGGAAGGAGGAATATATAAAGATAGAAGTATAGAACCATATGAAATCCAAACTTTATACACACATACACTCCAAAAAAAAAAGGTTCTATATGGCACTAAAATTAGTTCTTGGCTCGTAATCATAGGGGAACCTTTTTAAAGGATTAGTTCACTTTTAAATAAACTTTTGCTGATAATTTACTCACCCCCATGTCATCCAAGATGTCCATGTCTTTCTTTCTGCAGTCGAAAAGAAATTAAGGTTTTGGATGAAAACAGTCCAGGGTTTTTCTCCATATAATGGACTTCAGTGGGACCCAAACGGTTCAAGGTCCAAATGACAGTTTCAGTGCAGCTTCAAAGGGCTTTAAACGATACCAAACGATGAATAAGGGTCTTATCTAGCGAAACGATCTGTTTCTGCGAGAAACTGAGCAGTATTTATGCTGTTATTTTACCTCTTATCAGACGAACGCGATCGTCTCTAAGCTCCACCATTGCTTCCGGAGAGTGAGGTCAAATTTGATCGTGGTCATACATGTATACGTAGATGCCTCATTAGCGACTGCACGGATCAGTAGAATGAGGCATCTACTATCGATATATCTATGATCACGCTCGTATTTGACCTCACTCTCCGTAAGTAATGGCAACATTTTTGAGTGTATTTGACCATTAATAAGCTGGAAAAAGGAGCTAATTTTTGCACTTGTATGTCAGAGGCGGCTTTATTACGGTATGTGTGTGTGCGCTTCAGATGCGAGCGCGAAATCTTCGGAAATTAGTAGAATTAACGTTATGTGCAACCCCGCGAGAAATTCAGACCGGTCACACCAATACTAACAAAAGTCCAGCAGAACTCCCGTTCGCAATGTCAGGATTGAATGAGAGGAGGCGGATGCGTGTCAACTCGCTGTCGGTCGGAGAGGAGCGGAGAGTGCGGCTGATATCGATACTGTAGAAAAAGAGTATTGTATCGTTTCAGATATTTCAGTATCGATACATAGCGAAATATGGATATTTTTGACAACACTAGTAGGCATACACACAGGTTCAAAGACTCGTTCTCTTCGCCCCTACAGTGCAATTCGGCTAGGTGTACATCCGTGCTAAAATATCAAGGTGAAAGTCATCATAGCTTGCGTACACTGTTAAACCTTACCAGGTTTTTTATGAGTAAAATACTGGCAACACTGTTGCCAGCTAGTTACTGTAAAGAATCTGTTACAGTGACTAACTGGCAACAGTGTTGCCAGTTTAGTGCTGTGTCTATACCAATACAGTGACTAACTGGCAACCGTGTTGCCAGTTTTATACTGTAAATCAGGCATTACAGTTGAATCACATAATAGAATCACACACAAAAAAGAGAAAAGAATAATAATTTGCTCCTTCATAACAATAATATCAACAAACATAATATGAAACACACATATATTTTCAAGACATGTCAAATCCTGCCCTCTAACCAAAATTTTTTTTTAACTTAGATACAACACCCAAAATTTATATCTCAGCCACCAATGACCCTCAGGTTATTTATGTTAACATACATTCAATTACCTTCTTATGTCCTTACAAGTAAAACATTAACAAAAATGCTTTCAGTTAGTTGCATGTTTTCCGCTCAAATTGTATGTACATGTGGATTTATGTTTTGAATCTTTATTTTAACAGATGACCCAGTTTTATGGCTAGTTCCAGCTTTGGAAGCACACTTTGTCCCCTCAGGATTAATCCTCACTAAAAAACCTGTTGAGTAAATCAGACAACAACTATTTTAGAAATGGAGTAACAAATCAAACAGTTCAGAAAAACAACAACATACTACAAAAAATATATAAATACATATTTAAAAAAAATGCACAAATGTGGCAAACTCATGTTACATTATTGCAGAAAGTTTTAACATGTACCTTTGAATGAGTTCTAATGTGGCACTGGCTGACTCTTGGTATTTAATGTTAAAAACATAGAAGACGCTGAAAAACACTGAGAAAACCGCAGAGAAATCTAACTGCTCATCAATGCTGATCATCCACTTAAAATTTATTTAGAAGGCTATCTCCTGAAATATGAACTCACCATAAAAACTGCCAAAACACATTCATTATTGCATATATTTCATACTTACCAAGCATGATGAGCCTTGGTGTGACTGGTAGATGTAGCTCATTTTCCACTGACATTTGGGTTGAAGTTTTCTTAGGAAAAAAACATGCCCTATGTTGGTGTTGTTTTATATGTGTATAAAAAACAGTTAGTTGGCAAAAAGGCAAATTGCAAAGTTTGTATCTGTACATTGTGGCAAATCCTGACTAACCAAGAAAAACGAAAGCAATGATAAAACAAGTTGTTTATTAGCAAGAGTTCAATTGCTTCAATCTACACAAAGGGATATTACTTAGTGAGGAGAGGCTAAAAAACTTGCTAATCGTGAAGATATTTCAAACCATGCATATAAACGATCTAACTTTACATTATGTATTTTAAAAACACAAATATTTGAATCGTTTACTTACTTGTAGTTGTGCGATTCATGTTCAGTCTGAAAACATACAAATCCGCTATTGGAGTTCTCAACACAGCACACTCAGTATAGCAAACAAACTCCAAGATAATCAAGGTAAAGGGGTGACAGCTGCTTGTTTAGGTTCAAACATTCAACCCTTGTGTATGTATTTGTGCTCACATGCATGCGTATGTGTGTGTTAATGCATTAATCCTTGTTTTCTGAATGAAGATGTAAACAGTTTGAAATAAACAGTGACATAATGCATCATGGGAATGTAGACCAGTAATTTACCAGTTAATATTACAGTTATTTCCCTTAATGGGCGCTGGAAGTAATGTACTGTAGTTTATTATTAGTGCGGCATAACCTCACCTCATATCACAGTAAAATACCTTTCAATGATGTTAGAGCTAAATACTGGCGATTTTACAGTTATTTACCCAGAAATCTACAGCAAGGTTTAACAGTGTAGTATAGACCCAGCTCCCAACCCAACTTTGAGAATAGATTAACGGCGATATTTTTTTTATCGCCCGATAAGAGTCTCACGTTAACGCAGCACTTTAACGCTGATAACGGCCCACCACTAATACATATATATATATATACTATATATATGTCCTAAAATTTTGAGTGACACATCCCTAATTTTTAAGAATGGCTCCTTAATTTCCACATTAGGAGCAACTGTTAGCCTTAAGACTTTTTGTGAATACAGCCTCTGTCTGAATTTACACTCCGTTTATTTAAACCGTAAGAGTTTCAAAGAGATATTTCACTCAAAAAGGAAATTGTTGTTCCAGACCGGTACTTTTTATTTATAATGAGTGTTTGCTCAAGGGCAAAAATCCGTTCTGAATCTGGTTGTTTGTTTGAAGATACAGAACCAGCAGGGTTAAAACATTGTGACCTGGGTGGTTTAGACCTTGTTATACAGCCTGGGATTTGCTGTAGTGGCAGTTGATGTGGATTGATCAATAAATGGTGGATCAGAGAGTTTTTCAAACCCTGTTAATACACAAAGCTCTTGTGCTGCTGCTTTACAAAGTCATACAAGCAAGACCACTGGAGACAGCCATTCAGACACTCCAGAAAAACGGGAGCCCATTACAATTTGCAGGCTTCTGTTTTCTGCTTAATATGCAAACTTGTTGATCTCAGGTTAGGAGCTTTTATTTATAGGAATGTTATTTTTCATAGAAATCTATGAATTTTTAATAATCTTTGGGGCATCTTTGTGGTTTTACCAATTAACTTTTATAATTACTTTTTTTCAAATATAAGCCCTTGTATAATTAATTTATACAGATTGCAAGAGAGAATAAAGAAAGAGAATAAGATGATGATGATGTTGTACAAATAGCAGCTGCTTACACGCTTTTGCAATATATTTGCAGTTGCTCTTGCAAATGCCTGTCTCACATATTAATAACTCAGCCGTCTGGAGTGTTTTTCTCTTGCTTGCGCATTTTAGTAGAGTGCACATACTTTATGGCCATGATTCAGTTTGACAGACTGACACATGTACTATCAATTAGAACAGAAAGTACATGGTTTGATCTTTACTTTATAGTTTAAGAGGTCTAAAAGCACTGAACATGGATATGGACTCCAAAGCAAAGGAAATGTCAGAATTGAATTTGCATAAAGCAGTCCTACTGTGGGAAAATGTTGGATATAATAAGGAAGCAAGTATTTTGTATCCATTATGTATGAAATCAGGATGCTTTCTTTGACACAGGACATGAATGAGAAACAGCACAAGGTAGACTATGTAGACAAACCAAACCATCAAGAAAAAGAAAGACTGATGATTATAATCATTGAAAAATTATTATACAGAGAAAAAATTCTGCCAAACCTGCCAAACCTAATTGGCTAGGATTTATGATGTACAGTATAATGTTAGTAAAACATTTGCATTGAACTGTTGTACTTGCAGTAAAATCAGCCATCAGTTTAATCAGTCTAATTGCATTAAACTAAAATCAGTTTAACTAAAACTTGGTGTTCTCCACAGTTCTCAACAAACTAACAATTATTTGCATGTGCAAAAAATCATGGCATTGAATATATCTTCTAACATATACTAAAGGTTAGGAAACTTCTATAAAAAAAAAAATTTGAACTCCTCCAGGGACTTTTCTGTATCTCGCTATCAGTTCTGACGTAGGTGCATGCAAGTGTTCCTCTAATTTACTTTCATATCTGCAAATTTTGGGTCACTGAGTCCATAGTCTGCAGTCGAAATTAATGGAAGGAACAGAACAGAACAGAGAGGAAAAACAACCCATATCTTCCCTTCACCAAAGCTGAGGAGGTCATCGGGGCCTCTCATAAATTGATCCGCTGTAGCCTGGAAAGCATTTAAAAACAACTCAGAAAGCTAATCCTAGGGTAGAGATACAGTGACAAGATGCAGAGATAGCTAAGACTTAAAAATCAATGTGTAATTCAAACTTTGGTAGTTTACAATGGATAAATGCATAAATTAATAAATGCAATAATGATTGTTGAGCATTGTGTGTGTGGGCATCAATTACTCTATCTGCACTCCTGGAAGGGGCCATCACACTCACACTCACACACACGCAGACACACGCAGACACACACACACACACACACACACACACACACACACACACACACACACACACACACACACACACACACACACACACACACACACACACACACACACACACACACACACACACACACACACACACACACACACACTGGTATGTCTGTGGAGCACATAACCTGTTAATGCCAACACACTCTCATAAGGAAATATCACTCTAGTGACTTTTATCCTCCAGCACAAAAACTTCACTTTTATAACACATTTTAAAGTCACTCTTGTGCTGTATTCCACTCCATTCTATTACAAGGTTAAACTTTAAAATTTTGAAATGAAAGGAAAATCTGCTGTTATTTATCATCACTTAATCCTTTAATTGTTATCTTGTTTGCCATGAAACTCAAAAGAAGCACTATAAAATGTTCATAAAAATAATTTGTAACACTTTACATGAAGGATCCCTTTTTAAAGGGTTTATAAAGGTGTGTGTTAATGACTTATATCTAATTTACAAATGCATTAAAGGTCGTTGATAAGCAGTTATAACTGCATGAAAAGAGGGTGACTAACGCAAAACCTGCCAAATAGTGAGCCCTTTTTAACTCACATGTTATAAATGCTTAATATATATTTATTCACACTTATTTAACTCAAAACCAGATTCCTGGTTTATTTCATGATGCAGCAAAAATAGACTATCTTAGTGAGACTGAAGGGTGTTGTATTTGTGGTTTTCTCATTAATATATCGTGATTGCCACTTTTATTAAGATGTTCCTTACCAGAAGTTACTACTGTCTTACCCATGATATTTCATAAAAGGCTCATGCCTATCCAGAGAAGTGTATAAAACCGATTTCTTGTTTATCAAGATTACATTTTCACTAGGTTCACTTGGGTTACTAATTTTTCCAACTCATTAATGAATGGTTCACAGGTTTACACTTAAGATTCACAAGTAGGCTAACTAATATTGGAATTAAAATGTTCATTATTACGATCTCATCAAGTTAAGGTTGTGCTCTTGTTTTTTTGTTTTTTTTAATAAAGTTTGATAATTTAATCTTGATAAGTAAGAAATCAGTTTTATACACTGCTGTGGATAGGCATGAGCCTTTTGTGGAATATCATGGGTAAGACAGTAATTTCTGGTAAGGAACATCTTAAGAAAAGTGGCAGTCATGAGATATTAATGAGAAAAGCACAAATACAACACTCTTCAGTCTCACTAAAATAGTCTATTTTGCTGCATCATGAACTAAATCAGGAATCTGGTTTTGAGTAAAATAAGTGTGAATAAATACATTTATTAAGCATTTATAACATGTGAGTTAAAAAGGGCTCACTATTTGGCAGGTTTTGAGTTAAAGTCACCCTTTTTATTCATGCAGTTATAACTGCTTATCAACGATCTATCATTCATTTGTAAATTAGTTATTAGTCATTAACAAATAACTTTATTAACCCTTTACAAAGGGAACCTTCATGTAAAGTGTTACCAAATAATCTATTCTATGTGTGTATTATTGTCCAAGTCTTCAAAAGCCATATGTTGCCCTGCGTGTGGATTTTTTTTTTCTTTTAGTTTAATCTTTATGCACTGATAATTGCTGCCATCCATCATCACACTCAAATCGTGTCATTTGCATTCATTTAAAACCTATTTTAAGTGTTATGGCAGAGATTTTAAAAATGGCATTAGCTCTCTCATGTGTCTTGTGAACGTTTGCGACATTCCAAAGTTTGAATGTATCTTTCTGAAAGTGCCGTCATTTGCCTTGGGATAGAGGGAAGATTTTCAGCTGCTTTACCATATCAGTTCAAGCCTAAGTCGGATTCTATAAATGCGGATGATTAAGCCGATCGATCGTAACCAATTTTGCAAGCACGACTTGAGCAGAATGTTGACCAGTGAAAAGTAGTCTTTGTTTATAGCCTGTGTTGTACTCTCCCAGGATCAGGAAGCTGTCCTCTGTAAAATGTGCTGTGCAACAAGCAAACTTTTGGGTTTTACTGCTCAGGAACAGCTTTGTAAATAAATCTTAACCTCTTTTTAGATTAATCCCTGAAAGCAAAAGCGAATTTGCTTTAGCGTCCACACACAGCGTCTCCGCAACGTAGGCCTATATGTGCATTTGGGTGGGCACAATGCTAATATTTCACATTGTGATGTGGACATTTGAGAAAGCAATATCTGGACTTGGGTTGAGGCGTTTTAGGTAGGTCTGGATCCGTGTTCTTTAGAATAAATTGCTTTGTGGGAGATTGTAAAGGGTGTTTCCCGATAACATTGTCTCTTAGTGCTATACAAAGACTCTAAAGGTATACCTTAACTAAATGTGTACCTTTTCTATGTGTGTTCCACAATCTATACCTTAGGAGGTTGCTTATGGTATACATGTGACATTACCAGGTGCTGTTCATTGGTGGTGGTGCTGAATTGGTTCATATTGATGGCTCGAGAATCTAAATCCTAAATCCAGCCCTGGATATTTTATGTAATTTTAAAATGAGTGCGCAAACCCGCAACCTCATGCCCAAACATATCATGCCTCAACCTGCTACACTACCTGGCAGTATGCCTCCACTGGCCTTTGAAATTGTCATTTATATTATCATAATATATAATATACAATAAAATTAAGGGAACACTTAAATCACAAATTGGATCTCAATGAATGAAATATTCAATTTGAAAATCTTTATTTATTTACATTCTATAATTACAACAGTCAATGGAAATCAAAATCATCAACACACTTGAGGGTTGGATTTTAAATCATACCACAAATCAGTGTAAAAAAATGAAAGCTCTAGCATAAGTTCTGCTGGGAAGACTCAATTACTACGTCACTTATTGCCTTCATTCTAACCCAATTATATTCTCATGCTCACTGTACAAAAGCCCGGTACTTACACATGTTTGAGTTTGCAGATACTGAAGTGACGATTACCCCCATCCTCCCCACCACCACCAGGATGGTCCTGTCCATACCTCCCGGGGGGTCAGCTGCGCCCCTGCCCTCGTCTTCAGGCAGGAATTGCAGATCCGTTACCCTCGGATTATGCCTACGGACGGGGCCTACGCCAAATTGACTTTGTATATTATTAGCTTGCTGAGCTATTAATAAATGCACTATTGTCGATATAATTCTCCCGAGTCTTTCCTGTAGAACTGAAGTTACAGGCTGATCCAACTTGCATGAAGTTCATCACAGCAAATCATAATGTAAGTCAGTAGTGTGTATGGTCGTGCCTATATAAACTGACGACAACGGCTGGGCATGCCAAGAGATGGGGAGGTTGTCCAGGACCCAGACCTGGATCAGGGCATCAGTGAGCTCCTGGACAGTCTGTGGTGCTACTTGACAGCTTCGGATGCTCCGATTGTCATCTAAAAACTGCCTACACACTCTAGCCACATGAGGCCGGGCATTATCTTGCACCAGGAGGAACCCAGGGCCCACTGCACCTGCATAAGGTCTGACAATGGCTCTGAGGATCCTGGACCATTACTGACCCACTGTACTTTTATTTGCCTGTTACATGTTTTTTATATTGTTTAGAAGTGGGCAGGTTTAGGGTAGGAGTTGGGTTAGTTCCTCCAAAATATAAAAGTAGCCTTTAACTATTCATAAAGTCATGTCAATCTTTACAAATGCAAAGAATTAAACGAATCTTGATCTGACGCATTGGGCAAACAACTGAAATCAATGGAGTACCTTGCAAATCGATATAGTGACGCCTAGGGGTGACTTTAGCGTCTTCATTGTGACGCGCCATCTTTGATTTAGCACAACTTTTCGCTGTATCACTGCCATAGTTTGACCAAACTCCCCAACAGAATAATTCCCTTTAAATAGACTCCTAAGACTTTACTGCCTAATGGTTTGCCAGCTGATGTACCTTTGGATAATGCAATTAAAAAGCTAACAACCATCAGTGTAATGATAATTTTATTCTTTGCATGAAAACACTTCAATTAGCCTAATTGAACACTGGCTGTATTACAAATTATGTAAAGAATGTAAAGAAGCTTTTTGCACAGTGGTAGCACTAGCGGAGTGAACTGTCAACAGAGATAAGGTATAGCTAAGAGTGGTCCAGACCAACTTTACGAACATATGACTTACAGAAGGTATACCTAACTAAGAATGTTTCAGGAAACGCATATTAACCTTAAAGGGGTGATGAATTGAGAAATCAACTTTACCCCGAGCCTTTGATATATAAAAGTTCATCGTTATATAATAATATCCTGTAAGTTTCGGAGCTGAAAACGTCCTTGTTAGTCAAAGAAAAGCTTGTATTGACACCAGGCCCAGCAAACGCTCAATCTCAGAATATGTCAACCCTTGACGTCATCGTATGCTGAAACGCGGCCTCAACAGATAAATATGTACGCCTGATTCTGTAACCCCGCCCACCGACTCGTGGAGCTAAACGTATCGTGCTACCGAGCAATAAACATGCCGACGATAGCAAGATATTGCGCTGTGCCTGGTTGTGGAAGAACACAGTCCCTGCATAAGCTTCCTTCGGATTCTAATATTGGAAATGTGTGGTTGAACTTTATGTTTAATGAATATCCAGCTCACGTGGGAAAGACATTGCATGTATGTTTATTTCATCGGATTCGTTTGTAAACAAGAGACTGGATTTGCAGACAGGATGAGATTACATGAATGAATGAAGCAACTCACTAATGTGAGTATAAAATGTTTTTATATGTGATAGCATTGCATTGTTACAGATCAAATTCAATGTTACATTGTGTACATGTGTACATGTCTAACTAAACATAACTTACCATGCTGTCACAGGGCTCGCAAAGCCCAACGTCCCGGGGCCTTGTTTTCCAGACAGGCAACCAATACGTATCATCTTAAATAGTGAAATAACAATTCCTTTCTTAATGCGCGTTGTTCACTCTCTTGACTTGATATTTGAAGGAAAAAAACAATCGCGGAAGTTTTGATCATGCTGTCTGCAACGTACTTGGCGTGTGCGTATATCCACCGATCGGCCGGGCCAAGTAATATAAAATAGCATTCATATTAATTGCTGGTGGATGAAAGATAAATCATTGTGTTTGTTTGATAAAGACCTTTTGTGAGCCCTGTGGGTGAATCATTCCGGTTGCCGTTTTCCCACATGCTTTCAAAACAATGCCTCACGCGTACTCATGGGGGAGCCGAAGCTCATTAAATATGCAAAGCTTTTCCAATCATAGCAGTGGGTGTTTACTTCCAAGTCTTCAGTGCAGCAGGCCCATTAAAAACGAGCGTGTCTTGAGAGAGGCTCAAAACCAGGGCAGAAAATAGCCTATTACTTATTCATTATGATGTTTTTTAATGTAAAAACCACGTGAACATCACAAGTAGACCTCAGACAACAGTATATACTGTATATATAAAAAAAGGCAGTTCATGACACCTTTAAAGTACAGCTCAAGGTATAACTTAAGAATGACTTAGCGTTAAGAAGGTTTCGGGAAATGCAGCCCAGGTTCAGTTTGCTGTAGGCTCCTCCACCTTCCCCAGCTCCACCTGTGTGTGTGTGTGTGTGTGTGTGTGTGTGTGTGTGTGTGTGTGTGTGTGTGTGTGTGTGTGTGTGTGTGTGTGTGTGTGTGTGTGTGTGTGTGTGTGTGTGTGTGTGTGTGTGTGTGTGTGTGTGTGTGTGTGTGTGTGTGTGTGTGTGTGTGTGTGGCTGTGTATGTGTGTATTTTAGAGGTAGTGGTTGGGTTTGTTGCTAAATGTCTATATATTAGTATACTTTAAGCATATTCATATTTTAAATAGTAATAAAACATGTAGTGGATGTGGATGATTGACAGCTCACTGTGACTAATACAAGCCTGAAGGATCATGCAGTACCACACATTACTAGGAAAACCACACTTGCTCTGTAGTCTTTTTCCTTCTGGTAACTCATCTAATAAACACTCTCTTCTGAGCATCTGCTGTTTATGCCCCTCTGACAAACAAGAATACATTGCATGAGCTATAGAAATTAATTGACTTTTTTCTTTTTCTCCCCCTTCGCTACAGAAATGAATTGACTCCACCCAAAACACCCCCCCCCCCCCCCCTTCCATACTGTGTGCTTCAACAAAAAGATTAGAAGATTATCCTGTTTATAAAGCCAGCTTGTCAGGACTGAGGGAGGGAGAAGGGCGAAGAGTGTGGAACAGCATAGAAGCTAAAATCCTGTAGCTGGAGGTTGGGGGTGTGGCACAGGCCCTTTTCCAGCCATCCTCAGGGGTGGAATAATTAAGAGAGGAGGATTAGGTTCAAGACTCTTGCTCGTATAAAGAAAAGTGGGAAAAGGAAGGACGGACATGATGCAGTCAAATGCTCCATTGACTCACTCAGGTGTGTGCGTATTTGTGGTCATGCACCTGAAATCTCACTTCACGCTTACCGTAGCATTAGCGTCACAAGTTTTGCCAAATTAAAAGGTCAAAGTAACACTGCATATGCAACGCTTGCCTGTGAAGGAATGAAATCAGGCACAATGTGTTGACACATTACACACTGTCTGCAAACAGGGCTAGTGTAGTCCACATTTTTCTTTCTATGATGGATGAACAAGTAAAACTATTTATTTGGTGTTCTGTAATATACAATAGCCATTGTTTTTGGTTCATCCTTTGCTTGTCTGAGTTTTAGAATGGATGACTGTGGATAAATTGGTCAAGGCAGAATTGCAACAATGTGACTGTGGCAACAATGCTAAAATGCTTATTTATATGAGTGGTGACATTTTAAAATGTCCATCTCAGTACTCTGGATTTTTAATGACTTGGACAGGGGTGGCCTGCTAAAGAAGTGTGTTACTGGCTATGGAAGAACAGCCCACTCATGTTTTGTTTGTCTTTGCTGAACATCTATGCTGCAATTTATTTATTTTTTCTTGACTTTTTTTGTTGAAACACTATATACCATAGATCTGCACTACCTTTTAGAAAAAGCCTACATGATGATAAGTTGACGGTTGTTGTTGGTTGCTAGTATGTTGCAAATATGTTGTGAGTGATTCTGGGTGGTTGCTTATTGGTCCAAGTCTCTTTATTTACGTGCAATTACTGAGTGCAATTTACGTGTAATTACTTATTACTGAGCTAGAGCAAGTTTTTGCATAGCTGAGCTACAGTCTTTTTTTTTCTCAATCCAAATAACATGACACAATTAATAATTTAATATTTAAAGAATTAATACACATTTCACAACATCTCTGTCTTTCTACATTAGAGCACAGCTGAAGCCGATTTTAGTTTTAAATTTACATTTACTCAATTTTGAAGAGACAAATTATTGCTGTTGTCTGACTGCAATCAAACTTTTAATGTGCAACGCACCTTTTGATATTGATATACTGTATGTACGTATGTATATATATATGTGTGTGTGTGTGTGTGTGTGTGTGTGCGTGCTGCATTTTGATAAAACATTTTGATTTAATAATATAGCCTACCCATCATTAATAACCCCTTGTTATAAATAAAAAAAGGGAAATTATTAGTAATCCTCTCTAATTGGCCAGATTAGCTAAACCCGCTAAAAACATTAGACAAGCAGGACCGTAACACAAACAAACGTGATATCACAAGCTTTATTAATGTTTTTACTGTAAAGTTGTTATTACAATCACGCCAGGCTCCACCCACTCCCAAGCACCACGCACAGCATCTTCCGAGTACTGCAGCTCATCATCACCTCATCACTGCCTGCACTTAAACCCCACGCTCTCACACTATCACTGTCCGGTCCCGTTTGCGCAACGCTAACCTGTTTGCTTATCTCAAGGACTCTCCTGTGCTACTTACATGCTTCCTCGTCTCCATTGTGTCTCCTAGTCCTCGTCTCCTGTCTCCATCGTCTCCCTGGCCCCTGTGTTCCGTCCTCTTGGTTCTCCTACTAAAGACATTGAGTATTATCATCCAGTTATCTGCATTACCCTGCCCTTCATCACTCTGACTGCTCACCTGATCCACTCTGCACTATGGACACTCAATAAACTGTTTATATTTCATTCACCTGTTCTCCGTCTCTCTGTATTATAACAGAAGACCAGACTAACACAATAGAGTGCCAGCCCGAGTGCCCCAGATCCATTTCAGGAGTTGGTCGACACTCTTCGTCAAACTTTCACCACCACTCCTCCCGCACCTTCACCATCACCAGCGAGCACTACCGACACTGTCTCTCCTTCACCACCGGTGAATGTCAGTCCCATGGCCAAACCGGCGCCCTTCTCTGGGTCGGCGGAGGATTGCAACGGATTTCTTCTCCAATGCTCGCTGGCCCTGGAGATGCAACCGCACCTGTACCCCACAGAGCGATCCAAAGTGACCTTCATCATCTCCCAACTGTCTGACAAAGCCCTTCGGTGGGCGGAACCACTATGGTCTCAGAATAATCCGCTTACCCACTTTTCATCGGCCACTTTAAGGAGGTCTTCGGAAAACCCTTGTGGGATTCAGCAGTTGGTGAGCAACTCTATCATTTAAAACAAGGTACAAAGTCTGTTAATGAGTATTCCCTCCAGTTTCGCACCCTCGCCGCTTCCAGTGGATAGAACGAACAGTCTCTACTGACCACTTACCGTCAAGGTTTGGATCCTCGGGTGCGGTTGCATCTCGCTGCATACGAGGACACCATCGGGCTCCATCGGCTTTGCCACTCGTATGCAGTCGTGTGTGGAAGAACACCAGGGCCAGCCGCTAGCATTCCATCCCTCCATCGGCCAGAGCCTGTCAACCCTCCAGAACCAGCCCACGGACCCATGCAGCTAGAGAACTCCCGTCTGTCTATGGCTGAGCGGCGGAGATGGCTGACCCAGAACCTATGCCTCTACTGTGGAACACCCGGGCATTACATCACTGAATGCCCAGTCCGCCCTCCTCGTCCATTGGTGAGTGCAATCATCCCGTCTCTTAGTAAAATGAAGCCACTCACAACCACTGTAATCCTTACTGCTGCCGGTGTGTCTCTTACAGTTGTCGCTCTCCTCGACTCTGGGTCAGCTGGTAACTTTATCTCGGGCTCCCTCTGCCGCCAGCTCAAGCTCAGGACAACAGCCACTCCGTCCGTCTACCAAATCCACTCGATAACCGGGAGACCTCTCAGCCGCCGACAAGTGCGTACATCCGTGGGTCCTCTATTGCTCAGAGTGGGTCTTCTCCATGAGGAACAACAACATCTGCTGGTTCTGGAGGAATCCACCGCTGACATCGTCCTAGGGCGCCCGTGGTTGGAGCAGCACAATCCCGTCATCTCCTGGAGCACAGGAGAGATCCAGAAGTGGGGCGATGGCTGCTTCCCGGACTGTTTCTCTGCACTTCCTGTCCCAGTCTCTCCACGTCCTGAGAACCTGTCCGTCTGCTCAACGTTGATCGAGAGTCCGGTAGAGAAATGCTCGGTGGACATCCCAGCCTGTTATGCCCCCTTCAGCGACTTCTTCTGCCCCACACGCGCCACCAAGCTGCCTCCACACCGGCCATGGGATTATGCTATTGATCTGCTGCCTGGTGAGCCAGTGCCCCGTGGGAAGATTTACCCACTGTCACGTCCGGAGGAGAAGGCCATGGTGGATTACATCAAGGAGGCGCTCGACCAAGGTTACATCCGTCCGTCTACTTCCCTGCTGCTTCCAGTTTTTTCTTCGTGGCCAAGAAGGACGGAGGCTTGCGGCCCTGCATTGACTATCAAGTACTCAACAACATTACAGTCAAGTTCTGCTATCCACTTCCTCTCGTTCCTGCAGCGCTGGAACATCTCCGTGGTGCCACTGTGTTCACGAAGTTGGACCTCCGCAGCGCGTACAACCTCATCCTGATACGTGAGGCGGACGAATGGAAGACCACCGTTGTGACACCTACTGGCCACTATGAGTATCTCGTAATGCCATACGGATTGGCCAACGTCCCCTCCGTATTCCAGGATTTCATCCATGAGGTGCTCTGGGAGTTCCTCCACAAGTTCGTCCTGGTCTATATTGATGACATCTTGATCTACTCCCGGAGCCTGGCCAACCATCGCCATCATGTTGCGGAGGTCCTCCAACGCCTGAGGAGCTTCCATCTCTTTCTGAAAGCCGAAAAGTGCTCGTTCAACCAGCCCTCTGTGCAGTTTCTCAGATACATCATCGATCACAGTGGCATCCGGATGGACAAGAGGAAGGTGGAAGCCATCCGCTCCTGGCCCACTCCCACAAACATCAAGCAACTGCAACGGTTCCTAGGTTTCACCAACTTCTATCGACACTTCATCCAGAATTACAGCTCCATCGCCAGTCCACTCACCCACCTTCTTCGTAACCAGCCCAAGTCTCTTTCCTGGTCACCAGCAGCCACGAAAGCCTTTGAGACCCTGAAGCTCCACCCTCTCAAGTCGGGCAGGAGGTCTGGCTGTCCACTCGGGACATCCGCCTACGTCTGCCATGCAAGAAGCTCCGGGTTCCAGGTTCATTGGCCCGTTTCCCATCATCCAGCAGATCAACCCGGTCACCTACAAGCTCCAATTACCACCTCACTATCGGATTCAGGAGCGGGCCGTGGAGGAGGGGGGGGGGGTGTTATATTACAAGCACGCCAGGCTCCACCCACTCCCAAGCACCACGCACAGCATCTCCCGAGTACTGATCACTCACACCTGCAGCTCATCATCACCTCATCACTGCCTGCACTTAAGCCCCGCGCTCTCACACTATCACTGTCCGGTCTCGTTTGCACAACGCTAACCTGTTTGCTTACCTCAAGGACTCTCCCGTGCTACTTACCTGCTTCCTCGTCTCCAGTGTGTCTCCTAGTCCTCGTCTCCTGTCTCCATAATCTCCCTTGCTTCTGTGTTCCGTCCTCCTGGTTCACCTACGAAAGACATTTGCTGCGTCCCAATTCGCCTACTTATACTACGTCCTAAAAGTATGTACTCTTTTGGTGAAGAAAAAGTACATACTTTTGAGTGTGTAGCAGAAGAGTATGCAAGATTTTGGACATACTACTTTGTCATCTTTAACGGACTCTGTTGCTTAGTTACGTGCATTTACGTGCGTCCCGTCACCATTTAAACTGCCCTGTCAATCATCGTCACAGTTCAAATCCTCCACATTCAATTTAATTTCCTACCGTGTCGGAGAGAAATGTAGTAGCACGTTGATCTGCCATTCATGGGTCTTTATTGCAGAGACTCCTCTCATGTGTTTGCAAAGTTAATGGCCAAACGTATCATTACAAAAGTTCACAATGCTGCTGCAGCTGAAATATAATGTGGCTAACATTAAATAAATATCTTTTCGTCAGGTTAAATACTGATAATTGCTCACTCAAATCCCTTTATCTAATCCTCTCTACTTAACCGTCAGCTTTGTATTTTTACACTTTTTATCCGCGTTTGTAGTTCTGATCGAATCCTCGTCCATCTCGCAATGGGTTGTTGGCAATATCAGCCGTTAGAGTGCACATCGATCTGCACTTCGAATTATGACCGGAAATAGTAGACCATCCGGGAATCTTTGGAATACTCTTTTCAACATACTATGATTTGAGACATACTAATTCTTTTTTCGAATACTATTTAGTACGGATAGTATGCGAATTGGGACGCAGCAATTGAGTATTATCATCCAGTTATCTGCATTACCCTGCCATTCATCACTCTTGACTGCTCACCTGATCCACTCTGCACTCTGGACACTCAATAAACTGTTTATATTTCATTCACCTGTTCTCCGTCTCTCTGTATTAGAACAGTTTATAACAGTGCAGTTTAAGGGGTATTTATGGTATTTTTTTATTATTTATATGCCTCAATTTGTAATGATTTAAATAAATACACACATATATATATATATATATATATATATATATATATATATATATATATATATATATATATATATATATATATATATATATATATATATATATATATATAAAATGGCAACATTTTATATAAAATCCACTTTTTAAAAAGATCTGCATTAGTCATTTTTATTCATGATGATAATGTGAACATGTGCTTTGGTTTAGTGGAGGATTGCTGCCATCTACTGGAAAACAAACACTTTTAAAATTAAAATAATACTATTTTTACCTACAGCCACTATATGACTTAATTTCTAAAAATCATTATTATAACAATAAAAACGACTTATAATTTTTTTGGGTGCGTGGTGAGATACAAGTAGCTAAACATTTAATATTTGACGACCGTTTATGATAGACGTATTCAACGACCCACAGTAATAATACAGTAATGTAAACTGTTCATATTTTTTTATGGAATTTCGCAATATTTTATTAAAATATGTTATAAGACACGTTTTGCACTTTTGACATATTAGTGAAAAGTGAATGTGTGCATATTTTAAATACAATAATATTTGCAAAGAGTTTAGCTAATGGATTACCTCACAGCTAAGCTACAATTAGACTCTTCTTTTTCTTTTCTTTTTTCTTTATTCCCTTATATCCCTTTAATCCTTATTTTATTTTTCAGGTATCATTACATGCTTGGCCTGTGTTTTCGTTGCATTTCCAATTTTGACCAGCATGGGTCGCCATTTGTGTGTGTGTGTGTGTGTGTGTGTGTGTGTGTGTTTTAATGATGACCATTTATGTATTATTATTATATTTATAGACCGGATAATTTCAGGTACGTTAACACAGCTTTATCCATTTCAACGTTTCTGTTATGGCATCTGTTAAAGTAACGGGTTTTTGGTCAAAATCACAGTTCATCATTCCAGATAATTTACCTCAAGCGTGCACCGATGGAGAAGCATTTCAATTGGATGCAAGTCTGTCGGTATTGGCCAATCACAAAAGTCGACATTGCGCAGCCATTATCACAGAATATCCCGCTACGCTATTATTATTATATATTATGTTACGTTTATGTGGCTAAAATATTGTAGAATATTGAGTGAATAAAATATAGAAATCCTTTTAATTAATAATAATAATAAAAAAAATCTAACCTTTTTTTTTTTTCAACTGGAACTCCGTCCCCCCTCGAAATTCACTCCCCGGACTCCGTACATCCCCCGCCGCTGCGCGTAGTAGGGCACCAAGTGCTGAGGGGGCACCACAAGAAGACAAGAAGATCGCGGAGTGCCTGAGAAAAACGCGTTGTCCCGATTCAGTATCTGCGGTCAGATGATATGTTGTAAGGCTATATGTCTCTTTCACCTTAGAAAACAGAACTTTCATGTCAGCCGTCATACTGTGCTCGTAGCGCACACACTTCAACTGCACGCGCAAACGCGGCAGCGCGCGCTGTATATCCATAGACAGTAAAAGTGTAACGTTATATCACTTCATATAGAAGTGCAAGAGAAACTACGATCGTGCAACGTAAGTCATGAAATAAAAGTAAAGTACCAATAAATCACGTAACAGGTAACGTTACACCGTGTGTTAGCTGAGAAGGATTTGCATGCATTCTATGCTAATCGATCATTATCAGGAGCAGTCATATGATTCATAAACAAGTTCATGTTGGTATTGTGTATTTGCCTTGGTTACGTTGACTGTTGTTTCCATAACCCCAAAATGCCACTTTATTTTCACTTTGTTATTTTGTAAATAAATGATAAATTATTTAGTAAATTTAAATTAGTGTGGTGGCTACTTTTATTGTGTTACAAAAACGGCTATTTAATAGCTTTAACTTATAGGCCTATTTATTCATCATCAGTATTAGTCATGTTCATACAATTTATGTGTTTAAGTAGGCTAAAGTGGGACATTACTTGTGTGTGGTCATTCATTTTTGTGGAATAAATGTGCTTTTTGTATTTTAAACTAGTCTAGACAAGTCTACAGTGGAGGCATTTATTTCATATTAGTTTACTCAGGTTTTCTAGCTGCTTTAAAGAAAACGTGAAGCCAGTGTATAAAGTTAAAGATAAAGTTAATAAGTTAAATTATTGTTGTTATTATTCTGTTAAAAGTGAATGTAATGTTATTATTGTTGGTGCCCTGCCATAAACCCTGACCCACAGCAAACCGAACCGAACCGTACCGTACCGTGGCTCCAAAACCGTGATGTGAACCGATCCGTGGCATTGGTGTATCATTAAACACCTACTTCAGTGTCACAAGATCCTTAAGAAATCATTCTAATAAGCTGATTTAGTGCAGAAGAAACATTTGTATTATTAATGTTGTTAAAAAACAGCTGCTGCTTAATGTTTTTTGTGTAATGTTGTATACTGTGTACATTGTATAATGACCCTTCCTGCAGGGTTTAGGGGAGGATGCAGATTAGCATTAACCTCTTATGATAATTTAGTTACCTTCAAAAGCTGGAGATACCTCCAGACATGTCTGCTATTGAACTTGAACTCTAAGCAGACTACATACAGAAGGAATCCTCTGTCACTTTCCACTTCAGCACCAGTTCTCTTTATTTCAGGAGAAAGTAACAAGGGAGTGAGCGGATAGGATATATAAACTTTGCTTATTGGCCAAGAACTGAATTAGCCTACACAAGGGCACTGTTCTTACATAAATCCTACCTCTGCCCGCTCCTCTTTAATCATATTTCTCTTGTTTTGTTTGTTTTGCTGCAGGTTTAGTCTCTGCCACCAATGAAGGCGATCCAGACACCCACTGTATGGCACCTGTGCTTCTGTTAGCCAAATGAAGACCTAAAGGGAACCGATGGCACAGGTAGGGTGTTTCTGCTTCAGTGAGAAATTCCTCTGTAGTAAAATGCATGCGGGACCAGCTGACCAGAATATCCTGCCAACCGAATGATGGTCTGGATCAAAATATCACTCCCTGGAGGGCACAAAACCTGAGCAGTGAATCTGATTAAAAATCTCTGTACAACACGCAATATGGTGGAAAAGGTTCCTTTTTCTAAATAAAAGTATATACTTTATATTTTAAATGTCTGTGGAGTCGGGCTGTAATCTCCCAGTCGATTAGTCGATTATTAGTTGATACGTTCTGGCTCGACCAAAATTCTGATTGGTCGATTTTTTGCCGCGTTCATTTAATCAGTTTTGCCGCGCCGCGTTCATTTCATCAGGGTGCAGATCCACTTCACTTTTTCCTATCGGTGACGTCAAGCAACTTTAACGCGCCCTTAAAGCATTCCGGGAAGGCGGCACTGCATTTGAACAAATGCTGTGCGTCAAAAAAGCTGTCCGAACCCCAGCTTTATGCAAATGAATCCGTTGAACGCGATTCAACTATCCAATAGAAGTAGAGCACATGGTGACTGAGGGAAGTCTCTCGCTGGTCCTTTGTTTTTCATTCCCCGCTGGCTCAAATGCACGCCCATAGCGGTAAACTTGAGGAACGCCCATCAACATACACATGTGAGGGAAGCGTCACAACACTACGCTTCTGTCGTGCCGCAAAAGTGGATCTGTACTGTCAGTTTTGCCGCGTTCATTTCATTAGGTGGAAAGCACTAATTGCTAATGGGGGTGTTTTCAGAGCACCCCTGTTTCACAGGTAACAGTCTTCAGAACACCCCCCTTGTTTTCACTTCTTTTGGATTAGCCCAACCCACTGGAGAAGAGAGACCGATTGAAGTAGGCTAGTTTGCTGTGTTTATTTAATTGTGAGAGCGTTTTTTCTGCTCTTGATCTGGCTTGTTTAATAAATGTTCTTTTTTTTATTAAAGTGGACGTGCCTTTTGTGTTTAAGAGTAAAAGTTTTAAGTTAATAGTCTATTTGTGTCTCAGCTGCGAAGCTGAGCTGAGCTCCTCTGTTCACAGAGCGGCTGAAATGATAGTGTCTGTCAGTTAGTATGATATATATGACAAAAACAATTGTCTAAATTATGTTGCATATTCCTCAAAAGTTCTTGTGATGATATCACTAGTTGACAACATAGCCTATGATTTCCGAAAATATAGTACTATGATATTGCGCAGGTGCATGTGATGCAACGCTGTCAGAGCCGACAGACTCGTGTGTCAAGGAGCAGATCCACTTGTCCGTGCTACACTTCTGTCGCACCGCACTCCACTTTATTCCTATGGGTGACGTCAAGCGACTTTAAAGGGTAACTAAACCCCTGCTCAGAGCTTAACTCCACCCACTGGCAATTTTCAAAAAATGCTGGAAAAATGGGCAGAGCCCGGCGGACACAGAGGGGACGAACCGAGGGCAGGGCTGAGCGGAGGGCGTGCACCTGAGACCCGCAGTGACGGATTGATTGACAGCTGTCAGACTCGCGAGTCACAAAGATGGAGAATGACTGGAGTGACGCCAGCTTTGCAACAGAGCGGTCATTTCTCCTACCTTCACCTGAAGTGGAGGAGGGTGGATTGTCTGTAACAGACACAAACCCGGAGCCTTATCAATGCGAGCCGCTGCTCAAACTGCGTTAACTCCCGATGCCGACGATGCTAGTGAAGCAGCCGCGCAAGAGAACTGACCTAATCTATCTGCGTCCGCGGCAACCACTTGCGTATCAGGGTTTGAAAGCGCGTCTCATGTATGAAAATTATCTGTAAACATGACGGGTGGCAATAATATCGCAAGAAAAGCCTGACGTGTACTGACAACTGCATTTTTTAACCGTATTTTCTTCAATACAATGTTAAAGCAAGTGTCAAGTGAGTTTCATTCATAATGTTTACTTCATGTAACATGACAGTTCATACTGGAGTGAAGCCGTTCTCGTCATGTGATTGGGGGAAACATTTCTGAGGGCGTGGTGAGCTCATGCTAGGGGCGCGGATAGTGAGCCGTTGGAGGTACCATCCTACGTCACGATGTACCTCAACGTCCAATAGGAAAATTCAACTGCAGTAGCCACCGTTCAACCTTAAGAGGGCAGCACTTTGGCGGTTTTACACCATATTTTATAGAATTAAAACACTTGTCAAATGTCAAAACATTTACTCGAATCAATGTACAGCATTAATAAAGCCCCAGTACTACAGATCATTAACTAAAAAAAGTTGGTTAAGGGTTTAGTTACCCTTTAACGCGCCCACAAAGCATTCCGTGAAGGCGAATCAAAAAAGCTGTCCGAAGCCCATCTTTATGCAAATGAATCCGTTGAACGCGACTATCCAATAGAAGTAGAGCACATGGAGACGGAGGGAAGTCTCTCGCTGGTCCTTTGTTTTTCATTCCCCGCTGACAGACCCAAACCCATAGACAAACCCATAGACAGTAAAAGAAATGGACAGAGCGACTCCATAGACTTCAACGGGGAGAATTGAAGTCAGGATAGGAGCACTTACTTCCTGATGGCTGAGTTTAATGCGCAGCCTCAGACTGAGCTTGACCACATAGATGTGACGTGATCAGCCTGTCAGACAGTGGCAAGTCTTCTAGTAGTTGTGCAATGTAAAATCTGAATCACCGAATCTTACAGAGACAGAGAGAGTGAGCAGGAGCAACTTTTGATGAATGAAGCAGGATCTGCAACATCTCGATCTGCGTTTATGCCTCCACGTCCCCCCGATTGCCTCATAGACAGTAAAAGATACTTTTAAAAGCCTACGAGCTTCTCCTCGGGTCTATACGGTAATTTGCTCAACAGCGCGACACATTCGTGTGGTAATGACGCAATCGTTAGCCTATATTTTACAAAAACAGCTTCAACGGGGCGATAGTGTAAGATACAAGATAATGGAGCCTTTTATACATTGTTGTGTTTGTTTAGAAATAAACAATGGACGAATGGAGTCTTTAAACGCCTCAGATGTAAAGATATTCACTGTCAAAGTGAGGCCAAAATGAATGGGAGTCAATGGGATGCTAACAACAGGCGATGGCTTGGTTAGCAATGGGCGCGCCTATGGGTGGTACGCTTTCCGGGGGCTGGGCTACCCCCTTGCTCAAACCAAGCCTGTAGTGCTCCTCTCAGAAACTGAAGCCTACGTGCCTCGATCGACCCCCGGTGGTTGGTCCCAGTATAGCCCCTAAACCCCACCTCTCCATGTATTAGAATGGACGCGAGACACACTAAACAATTAAATTACACTTCAAATAATTGTTTCCTAAAGATGGTTTCTGTCATTTTAGGCAGTTACTCACTAATCTGAGTGAAGTTGTCACTAAGGCACTAACAGACTTTTTTCTGGATTTTTGAGAGGAGATTGGAGCTTTAGCTTTAATTTCTACATTTCTATAACTGTTTATTTCACACCAACATAATGAATTGTTCTGCATCTGTGAGAGTGTGGGCGGGCTTTTGATAATCGCGCCTCTACTTCCTGCTCTCTACTGCGCAACTCCGGTCCCGAGATCGCTACTGCGCAGACTCGGTCCCAAGATGTCAGCGCCATGTGCGGGCCTACGAAAGCTTCAACTCTGGTCAGCGGAAGTCAATAAAGTCGCGTCGTCCATATTTTTTTCCGGTCTATGGCTCAAACGCACGCCCATAGCGGTAAACTTGAGGAATGCCCAACAACATACACATGAGGGGAAGCGTCACAACACCACGCTTCAGTCGTGCTGCAAAAGTGGATCTGTATCGTCAGACTCATTTCAGCGCAAAATAATCAAGTCAAAAACTATTTAAAGGGGTGGTAAAACACGATTTAACTTTTCTAACTTTAGCTAGTGTGTAATGTTGCTGTTTGAGCATAAACAACATCTGCAAAGTTACAACTTTCAAAGTTTAAAGCAAAGGGAGATATTTGCTTTTAAAGAAATCAATTTCTAAGGACTACAGCAAACGGCCGGTAGGGACTACAGACATTCCTCCAGGGCTGCTGACATCACCAGCCCCAATATTTACATAAACCCCTCTGAGAATATTAAATAAGGGGGGGCAAGGCCATTTTTTATTGCTGTGGGGAAGAGTTGGAAGAGTAGGCTGGAATGTTGTTACCGCAATGCTGACGAAACGCTGTTATTTTCATTCCGGATTGCAGGTCCACTTTGTTCAGCCTTTCTAGGGATGGGGGAGTTAGGGATCAATGGTTAAAATTTATTTTTAACTCAGTCCCTCATAATTATTACCCAAATCTCGCTCTCTGTGCTGCACATTTCACGGAGGAAAGCTTCCACAATCTTCGTGAGTTCAATGCAGAATTCGCACAACGGCTTGTCCTGAAAGATGGATTTGAAAACAGAAGCTGTTTATGGACCACAACCTGTAAGTATGATTTATTTTTAGATTAAACTATTTCTTTAATTGGGACATTTCATCTCAGATTTTGTTGCTGATTTGAAATGTTATTTAAGTCTGAGTGTGGCAAGCGATTTCAGGATTTCCCCATTCAAGTTTATAGCACTTGGCTTGTAAAAGCTGCCCAGAGGCGTTGCAAATATGGTCGCTGAGTGAACAGGCTTTCCTTGAAATGGACTTTGTTTAAAATAAATTGGTAAAGACAGAGATAAACATCTGGTTCTGTTTCATAACCTGACCTTACAGATGTTATAGACTTCATTATTGCCCCTTCTACAGTTCCCCCTCCCAAACCAGAGAGGAATGTTAGTCATGAGGACGTTTAGAGGAGGTTTATTTTGGTAAAGGATGTAATGAGCATGATTGTGTGCTGATTACACCCAGCCAACGTACTGGAGTGTCTTGGGTGAGCTGCGAAGAGGAGATGAGGGTAAAAGCGAGTGGTGACAAGCCTCATTAACAGAAAATACTCTGCTCTGCTGCCGAGGCCCTGCCGCTGATGAGGAACCTAACTGCTAGACTCTCTAATTATGCGCTGTAACCGCCATCTCGCAGAAAGCAATAACCCCCACCTCTCTGCATATGCAAATATGACAGACCCGATCATTAGGTTTTATGCCTCAAAGCCAAATTGTTATTGTAAAACCATTGAAGCCAAGGGCAAAGACGTAAAACTCTATCACGCATTTTGACACATTTTTTACGAGCTTTCCTCAATAAAGGAACAAATGTTATTGAATGTCATGGATAGTCAAGGGTAATGTGCCATGAAAGTATTGTTTCAAATCAAAATAATTATTTGATGCTTTGTTAAAAAAAAAAAAAAGTAAAAGAAATGGTAGATTTTCGGAGCCAAGAATGTATAATTTGGCTTGTCCTCCACTCCGTGTTTCCCAGTATTTTGTTTAGCGTGCCATATTGAAATGTCATAATGACGCCCACAAATTATGTCCCATATGTTCATGGGTCTTGTGCTCCACTCAGTCCTTTGACTATTAAAAACAATTTCAAAACACGTTCCGCTGCTGATTTTAAATGCACTTTTGGTCTTTCAGAGGACAAACTTTTACATTGTTTTGTTTTCATTAAAATATGAGAAAGTACAAAGTGCACTCACGGAAAACAAAAGTGGTCGCAGTTGCCCTTGCTTGAAACCATGACAGTGAGGCTTTCCACTGATCCACTTATAATGGAGTTCAGTGAACCAGCTTGAAGAACACTGGAGACTCCAGAGTATGTGGACCTGTCATGCTTAACCATGGCTAGTAAAATACCATATAGTTGCTCACATATGTACGTTGCAAAAGATGTGCTAACCCCCCATTCACTGCACTTTGGCAAGGTTTTCCAAAAGTCAGCCTGTGCAGATAATTACTGTGAAAAAGTTAAATCAATTCATTTTTCTTTTAGCACATTTAGGTGTGTTTTCAGTTTGTGTGTGTGTGTGCTGTGAGAGAGAGACAGTATGTGAGTGACAGTGATGGAGAGGTGGAAAGAGAATTTTTTTCTCAGTATCTCTTTCTGCATGTCCGTCTCTCTCTTTCGTACTCCCCCGTACAGCTTTGGAAAGACACATCTCTCAGTGCTCTCAATTTCTCTCTCTCTCTCTCTCTTTGGGTGACATTTCTGCATTACAGACCATATTGCTTTCCCGTCTTTAAACTTCTTTCACATCAAACAGTGATTTATCAACATCAGTGTTGTGTATAGATGTATTCATAGCATATTCAAAACAGCATGGTTAAGTTACAAATCTATTGTGAAGCAACTTCTTCAATCAAATCAAACTTCCGTTAAGAGTGAAATCTCTTAATGAAGCGGGATGCAACTAGCTAATTAGCCCATTAAAATAAATGAAGTTATTAAAGTATTAATGTTCCTTCTATATATTCGACCCACATTAAATTAGGTTTTCACCTCGGTCGTTTCTCAGAGCGTCAACCGTTTATTAAAATTCAGATGGATGTCAGGCGATCCAACACTACACTGCTGACATACCATATTTGCACTAATACAATTTACACATTCTGTCTATTGGTAAATTGTGTTTGCTCTGAAGTCTAAATGGCATGTTTCCAACTTTAAATCGAATGTTTTTGTATTGATCCCACCGGCTGTTTTTATTTCCTTATCTAGGGCTGCCACGATGGACATGTGTCTGTCGTTGATGAGGAACGTGTTGTGGGCTTGTGTCGCTCGTAACATCCACCTTCTTTAGCATTGGGCCAGGTTAATATTATTACAGAGCAATTGAGGAGATAAATCTCTAATTGAAAATTGAAAGCAGACCACCACAGACAGATTGCCTCTAGTCTAATGTGGCAGAGAGTGAGAAAAAAAAATCAATGCGTATTAAAAAGGACGCTGCGCAAGGCAATTAACAGCTCATCTGCAACTAGTTTCTGGAGGGGCCGGAGAGGCATGTCTTTTTAGACCAGTGTCATTCCATGGGGTCATTACTTCCCATAGGGCTGTGTTTCACTGAATACATTTGTTTATTTAGAATTAATCACCTCTTCCAAAAGGATAAAGCGACATCTTTGTCAGTTGACCAACAATCAAACGTGACTACTGAATGATGTCAAAAACTAACTCATTGATAGCCCATGATACCTAATGGATCAGCCGACAAATTGAACCATAGGTAAAGTGTTACCTTACTATTTTTCACATTTTAGAGTAATAGTAATGGTACCAATGCCAGAAATACTGTGAAGTAAAACATTTTTTTAAAAACCGATGGCATGTGTGGCCTTATTAAAATGCATAAATGCACCAGCCTGCTGTAACATTTCAAGGCTATCATTGGAACAAGTCATCATTTAAAAACTATTTAATGCAGTACCATGTTCAGAAAATACAGAACATATGAGGACATGTCAAATGAATTCAAGTCAATTTTGAAAAACACTATACAAATATTATTTCAATGCGGCTTTACAGAAATCAGGCCTTTGACTCAGCGAATAAGCCAAAAACTAAACATACAAACAAACAAAAAACTCTAAGACGTTTAGGTGGCGAGGGTGAAAAACTGCCTTCCGTGGCAAGACACATTTTAAATGTTCAGTATATGCTTTTTTATATATTATCTTGTTACACCCTATGTAATGCTATAGTTGTATGCGTGATATGCAAGACTATGTGTCAACAAACAACTCTTTTCAAATAATTTTGTTAAACAATGGCTTTTGGCTCCTTGTTTGTAAGGTGCAAAATCTTTGGCAGTCAACATAAGTCTTATGTTGAACATAACATATAAATAAAGGTTCTGGAAAGATTTGTAAATCTGTCACCATAATAGCATGGTTGTTGTTTTATGAGCTTTTTCTTTTCTTTTTAAATCACAAAAACAGAAAAAATAGTAAGGTGTGCAGATTGAAATACTTTTATGAAAGTTAATAATTTTTTGACATTTTTGAAAGCTTTTTTTTATTTAGTTTCTGTTGATATTGAATGTGTGTGGCTTTTAGAATCTTTGGTGGATTTTTAGAGGATGTTAAAAACAACATTATTTGACAATAAATAACACATTTACAGCTCAGCACACAAACTATGGTTAAAAAAACAAAACATTAACCTGTATGTGCCTTCTCAACAGTGATTTGTAGGTTGATCATGTCATACATTATAGATGCCACCAATTGAGGAGCATAAATTCGGTCAGCTAAAGTGTGGTGCAGATTAACGTGAAAGCCAAAGAAGAATTTGACATTTACCAGGAATATTTAACTTTATTATGAATGAACGTCGTCTGTATGATAGCCTAATCGTTTAGGTAATTAAATAGCCTAACATTTAGTGTTTGTTTGTTGTTGTTTTTCCCTCACAAGTTGCTTCATCCAAATAAATATATGGGGATGAGTTCCCTAGAGGAATCCCTGTCTAGTCTAAAGCCCCGCCCCCTCGCGCGTGGCGCTGTCCATCACAGTAGTGCTGCTCTCTGAAACTCCGCGAGCTCAAGCGCGCGCCCGAGCAGATCGCTGCTGAAGCGCGAGGCGACGGTGGGAAAGTTCTGCTGCTCAGACTCTGGAGGATCAGTGTCCAACGGATGAGGAGTGAATTCATGCACCATGTCCTGCTATTTGAACACTGTCGCTTGAATTCAGGAAGAGTGCTGTAAACTTACAATCATGTTTTGGACTATTTTGTTGCCATATTGTGTGACTTTTGTGTTGGGAAATAAGACGGACGAACGAATACCTTTCTTTCACGGGCATGTGTTTGAAAACTCTCCACCTGGCTCAAAAGTGAACGGACTGAGTATCCCGGTGAAGCGCATCGACCCGCAGAGATGGTGCTCCAAGTCCGGGATGCACCTAAAACTCCTGGGGGACAGGAGTGAAGATTTCCACGTCTTTGCCCACCACAAGCGAGGACACATATTATTGAAAACCTCTAACGTTCTCGACCGAGAGGAGCGCGCGGAATATTTCCTCAGTGTCGCGCTGTGCTGTCAGAGCTGCGCTTCAGCCGAGCGCGTCGTGGCCGAAGTTGCTTCTATTAAAGTGGACGTGCTTGACACGAACGACCACGAGCCCACTTTCCAACATGCAGACGTGAAAATAACTTTGGACGACGCCACGGCCCTGAGGTCGGTGGTGTACACGGTGAAAGCGGAGGACATTGACAGTGGCAAAAACGCCGAGCTCATATACTACGCGCTCCCGAGAAACGGCAGTTTCTATGTAGTGCCCAAAACCGGCGACATCCTCCTCGTGGACTCGATTCTCGGTCTCGCGCAGCCCATAAAGTTCAGCGTGTTTGCGCGAGACCACGGCTGGCCCGCTCGGACCAGTCAGAAAATGGACGTAGAGATCATTCCGCGCCAATGGCCAGCCCTTCCTCAGTTCGATAACGGACTCTCGAGAAAGTCCCGCTCCGTGCCGGAGCCGGTGCTTATCACCGTGTCCGAAGACGCTAGTATTGGCTCCGTCATAATGAATCTGCACCCGGTGAGGTTTCAGTCCGCCAGCTTTGAGCTGATTCAACCGGACGCGGATAACTCTCCCGTCACCGTGAGTCGGGACAGCGGAGATTTGGTTATATCGAGGCGGCTCGACCGAGAGACACAGCCGCTAGTGGAGATAACTGTAAAAGTACAAGATAAGCGAGGTGAGTGCGCCGTGACTAATCCAAATAACTGTACAATACGACTATATGCCCTGGTCTCCCCTTCCCACCTGTACAGTACGTGACAGTGTCTCCAGTGCTGGCAGATTTCACCTGAACACCCCCCAAAAATGTATCCAAATCCTCCTCCTCTCCCCTCAGATCGAACACGTCATATTCAGCTCCCCTCATTACAGATTCAAAGTTCACAGGAATCAAAGTTTAATTATCACTCGAGATAAAGTCTGACGTGTAATTGTCACGAGCCAAGGCGCAGATGAAACCGCGGGTGCTGCACGAATGAAAGCGTGCACTTGCCTTGTGATGCAGAAATGTATTCATACACATCTGGGTGATAAATGCAGACAATTACATAAAATGACTTGTGTTTTGTAAAAAAAAATAATGCAAATGATTTGTTTTCATCAACAACAGCATCTTTGCATCCTTTTGACTTTTATCTATAATTTGGTCAATTTATGGTCATTTAAATTGGATTTTCTTAATCTGTAGTTAAATTCAAAGTTATTGCAATAGCTTATCACTGCAGGTTGGCAGCAATTTTACAATTAAGTTCAAGTCTTCAATTTGAGCTGGTTGTGCATATTGCTTTGTTCATCAAATCGTGATTTTCTGCCCCGTACCTCCTTTGGCTTTGAATAATGTGTCTCCATTTATACAGGTCATTCAGTCAATGCTCAGCAATTTAGGTCTTTGTGTGTGTGTGTGTGAGGAGGGAGGGAATTTGGGAAGATACTCTCATGGGTCCTTTTACCAAATAATATCCTACTTCTCCGTTCGCCTATAATTGCGCCCTTTGCATTTCCAGGTGAACCCCATGCATCAAGCGGACTTTAGGCACAAATCCGGGGTGATTTAATCCTTTTTGAGTTGGAGACTGTGCTCTACTTTCCTTCATCTGCTTGCATTAGCTATGTAATCCCAACTCATTCACTTTTCATTTTGGGGATTTAAGACTGGCAGCTCAGTTAGAAGAAACTGGAGGGAAGATGAGGAGTTTAGTGGAATGTGCTCATATTTGAGCAGTTGACCGGACATGATTTAGCAGTCTGTGATTTAATTAGTGTTGGTTTGTTAATCAGGGGCTTTCTGCCTGCTGGACCTGCAGCTCTGGTGCTACTGCTGCTTTTTTTGGGGGGCGTCTGTTTTCCTAGCATATGTTCAAGGGTGCTTGTTTGTACGTGTGGGAATGTTTGCAGGTCTGTGAATGTTGTGCGCTGTGCGGCCCAAGCTTAGCACAAACGGTGAGGCCAAACAGCTGGTTTTAATGAGGAGTAAGAAGAGCATCTGCTGACCTCATATTTGCCCGTGGCTTATTGGAAGTAATGAGCTTTCAGGTAACCACATTTATTTAAAAGATGGGGATTTTTTTTTTCCACGCGTATTAAAGATATTTATATCTTTCCTCTACTTTAGCTTTGGGAAATTGCATTTGTTTAAATCAAGCTCGTATAAATACTACAATGTGGAACATCATCATATTTCCAAGACAAAATTCTCTTTTGAATTAGCTAAACAACATTACTTTTTTAAATTAAGAAGCAAAAACCAGTCTCAAAGTGAGAATTTACCATCTGAGCAAATGTGTGAGCGGTATATATAAGACGGCAACCTTGCAAAGAAATTGATGACCGCCTCTATGGCAACTTTACAACCTCAAAGCTATACTTTGATCTTCTGTAGGTGTTCAATGATTAATGTATAGAGAAGGCCGAAACAAAATCTAAATGCACTGGGTAGGCGGCCGCTGATCCTCTCATATACAATATTCCCCTACAGAACAATCAAAGAAGTGAGGGGAATGTAGAGTGTCTTTATTATCTTGCACTGCTGTCAAGATTGCTGTCAAGTTCCGGGAATCCATGAAATGCACACTTTAAAGGCCAATAGCCCCATTTTGAACACTTCGCCGAGACCTAAAGCACGATCAATGTAGAATTCAACAGCAACAACAAATCGTCCGAACGCCGGATCTGCGTAATATTCTCGCGCATGCGTCGTGAAGGTCTACACGGAAGACAAGAACAAGTTGGATAAAGGCGTTATTTAGATTTTTTTTTGGCGCACAAAAACTATTGTCGTCGCATCGTAAAATTATTTTAGAGCCACTGTGGTGAGATGGACTTTGTAACAACGTTTTTAGTGCCTTTTATGGGTCTATGGAGGCCTATCTGAAGCCTTTCTCACCCATCAGCTTTCAACAAAAATATCTTCATTTGTGTTCCGAAGATGAACGGAGGTCTTACGGGTGTCGAACGACATAAGGGTGAGGAATTAATGACAGAATTTTCATTTTTGGGTGAACTAACCCTTTAACAACGTCTACCTCTCTTTTCTGTACTTTTGTCTGCTAATTGGATGAATGTACAGTGTGGCATCTAAATAGAGTGCTTTTTTGTTATACCTGACCTAACACAAAGCAAATATTGTTTTGAAATGATTTGATACCCGTGTCACTAACATTCGTTTTATTTTTGTATATATAAGCCACAAATTGATCTCACAATAGTATGCTATTAAGTTTAAATGTGTCCTTTTGACATTTGACAAATATTACAAGCATGTCTAAAAAGGCACAAAAAAACGGACCCCTGTTTGTGATTGCCAGAAATTCACTGTAAAAAAAGGTCACAATGTTGCCAGTGTTACACTATGGCATATGTGCTTTGATAACACAGTTCTTTCTGGTTTTGAATCTGATTGGCTTAGAGCTTTTTCCAGTAGTGCGATATTCTCCCAGTATCACTCCGCTTGCGGCGACTTTCATGGTGGTCGAGCAAATCCACCATATCTTTTACAAATACTACTGTTATTGTGTCACAGAATGTACTTTCTTAGTTTCTTAGGCAAGAATGTAGTTATTTAGACCTCAAATAAGTGACTCATATATAAACATAGCACCTATTTTACAATTTGATTAGGTGTTTTTGCGGATGTGAGTTTCAGGCCGCCACGTCCGTTCAGCGTTTAGAGAGCACAGTTTAATCTCAGGAATTTGCAGCTGGCTCGTAGATAGTGGTTAAACATTATAATAATTCATTTTGGGGTATATCAAATTGGCAATCTTTGGTCTTATTAATCTATTACTTGTTCCAGAGAAAAATCAATATGGCTAAGGGCAGTTTCATAACTTTATATTTTTATTTAATTGAAATCTGGAGTCTTCTATATACAGCTGCGTTTGTACTTTTGACTGAACTGTTTGCTTGTGTTTATTTTCTATTGTACAAAACTCTTATATTTTTTATAATGGCTAATATTGTTTATTTAAATATTATTGATCAGTAAGTAATATTTTAGATAAATAAAATGCCATAATTGGTATTGGGAAAGGGTCCTTTTGTGATTTCTGCTTCATTAAAAGTTAGCTCCATTATTACACTATTAGATGGCAGCAAAGGCTGTTTTATGAGTGAGTAGCAAAGACTTTTATATTGAAATAGAAAGAAACAAGGATGTTGTTTTTACTTAAAACAACTCCTTAAGACGCAACTTACAAATACACTGGCTTGGGCTGTCATGAGAATTCCCCTTAACTGTTAAAAGGACAGCATTTTTACAGAGAAAAAAATACATATGCAATACTAAACCTTTTATAATTTTCACCATGTATTAAAAGGTAGCTTGCAGTTAACCAATATTAATATGTTTAACTAGTTAATATAATTAACTATGTAATTTTTACCAAAAAGAAACTAATTGGTAAACCTTTTTTTTTACAGTATATATGCAACATTTAGATTTTAAGTGACTAGATTTTGCATTGGCATTTTTGCAGTGCAAGTATACGGAACTGATATGCCTGTGCCTTTATAAATCTTCATAAATGTAAATTATTCCTGACATCATCTCTCTTCCGACAAATCACTCCATACATCTCCATTTCCTTGCATGTTGATGTGCTGTGTTGTGTCTGTAGAATCACTGAGTGTTGTCTTTCTGGGTCTTTCCTTCCTTTTCCCCCTGCATTTCTTATTATCTTTCTCACTCACCACCTCACGTTCTATCTTTTCCCTCATAACCCCTCTGCTTTCTTGTCAGAGCACGTCTGATGCTGCCAGTCTTTGTGGTATCAGTGCTGTGGGATCAATTAACCCCCGCACAGAGGATGCCGATAGATAGTCTGTGTGTGCTTGAGTATTTGTGTGTGTATATCAATGACAGTCCTCAAACCAATCTCAACTGTGCAATATAATCTTACCTTAGAGATGCCATCGACTGTCTTGCTCAAGCCCTCTTTCTCTCTCAATTAGACACGATGGTGTTGAGCTCCTTGTAATTCAGTGCAAGTTTACAGATTGAAAAGAGATTGACACTAGCCTATTCTTCTCTTTTTCTCTCTCAGCGGGTCTAGTACGTTCCTCTCTTAGTCATTTTTCTCCTTTATATTTCATAAGGAGTATAGTCCTTATTATTATTCTTGCATGTGGAACATGGCCCAGGTGTCCGAAACCATAGTTTTTGCATTAGACCAGCAAGCATGTGTTTTGCAAGGGAGATTCTGAGCCCCACTCTGGTAATGGCCCTAAACACCCACATCAACAGGGCTTAATTTGAATGACAGGCTCAATGTTTTTCTGGGTCTTGACCAGCCTTCAATACTGAAAATCTGTTAATCTGGTCAGCATGAGCCAAAGAGTTACCGCAGCATATGGGGAGCTTCTTCCGCCATGGACACAGAGGAGCTAGCAAATGCTTCACAGGGTCAAACATTTGCACACGCACACACATAGACTCAAACACTCGAGCAGAAGCCCTGAAACTGTGTGCAAAACCTTCCCTCTAGCAGACAACACATTTATACTTCCGCATGAACCTGGTACCACATGAGTATACTTGTTTTCTCTTGCTATGCTTGTCATACAGTTTAGGGCTGTCAAAATTAACGTGTTAACACACGCAATAATTTTTTTCCAGACTAATGCTTTAAAAATATTTAACACAATTAACGCAGCATCACAGTAAAAAAAAAATCAGGTCTCCAATTGAACATTTTCTAGTGACTGATCTACATTTTTCAGTTGGCCAAATTGAATTTCTGTGAATTGATGCAATTTAATTCACAGAAATTCAATTTGGCCAACTAAAAAATTTAGATGTGATCAGTCACTAGAAAATGTTCTGATTTTTTTTTACAGCGATCCATTTTATACATTATATGATCACTATCATTCATTCAACTGCTATTAAACCTTTCAAGCACAATAAGACACAAAAGTGAATGCAATGCGGAATTGGTGCGCTTTGGTGAATCTCTTGTTTGTTACACACACACACTAAATTATGCCAAAATGTCTGTTTTGTCGAGTCAATCTTAAATTAGCTAAATTAATTCTTAAATGAATGTAATTATTTGTGACACAGATTGCTTTATTATTGGGATATAAGAGGGTCTGTGGCTCTTACCATGGAAAAAAACGCAATGGCTAACTTGTCAGTGATGTCAGTGGCCAGTATTCAGAGTTTTATGACAGTCATGCTGCTTTTTTGGAGGAAAAGTATACTTTGCAGAAGTGTAGGCAAGCTTTGGGACATACTACTTTGTCATAATTGCATCTTTATAGGCCAGCTATGTCACTTAGTTACGTCCATCCTTTCACTGTTTAATCTGCCCTGTCAATCATCTTGTCACAGTTAAAATCCTCCACATTCAATTGAATTTAATTTCCAATCGTTTCGGAGAGAAATGTAGTAGCACGTTGATCTGCCAATCGTGGGTCTTTCATGCAGAGACTCTCCTCATGTGTTTGCAATTTGCATAATGATGTATTTAAAAGTTAATGACCATACGTATCATTACAAAAGTTCACAATGCTAAAACATTATGTGGATAACATTGATTAAATATCTTTTTGTCAGGTTAGATAATGATAGTTACTAGGGGTGTAAACAAAACTGACGGTTCGGCACGTACCTCGGTTTTGAAGTCACGGTTCGGTACGGATTCGGTACAGCAGTTTTACAAAATTGCTTTTTATTCATTTTTAATGAAAAAAAAATTGTGTCTGTCCTTAAATGAATTCAGTTATAACTAAAAGTTTCTTAAAGATAATGCTGTAAACTATATAGGGAGACTCATAAGCTTCACATAAGGCAGTTTTTGCATTAACATCTAAATCTAATTATTATAATTTTTTCTCCAATTCGTTGTTGAAATATATTTAGTGGCTGTAATTTTCATGACAGGTTTATTTAAACATACAAATAAAAAAGACATCACTAACAGGCTAAGTAGTATATAATGAATATATATATATAGGCTAATATAACAAATATATAGGCTAATATAGTGCATGTATTCAGTGAAAGAGTTAATCTCTCTAGTGAACTCACAGCTGTGGACACTGAATGACTTCTGAGGTAAACGTGATTCTACATGACATTGTTTACAAGCTGTTTTATTGTCTTTCCGCGGTTGAAACACCGATGGCGCGATTACACAACATATGATACGTTTCAGTAAGTTGTAATGTATCCTCAACATACCTTAAGATATTCATTTCTTTAGGAAGAGATGATCGCGTTCACTCGCGCGCCGCTTGAAGTTGAACTGATACACGTCTATCAGTGATGCGCGGGTCAATGTATAAACAACCCGCACCCGACCGACGTTTTCAACTAACCCGCCCGCAACTCGGACCGCAAAAAAAAAAGAAGAAAATATTGTACCCGACCCGCTTCCTGACCCGCATTTTTTAAAAGTAGTAAATGCTCATCGTAGCTCATTGGGCCATTGAGAAAATGTTTCAGGCCCTGGCGTGGTGCGCTCAGAGGTGCAGCAGCGAGAGCAGGAAGTTCTTGAGGCGGCCCATCATTTTCCATTTCAGCTCCAGATGCATATTATTGATGAACGCGATGTTTATGTTTCGACCCGGCTTGAAGAATTCATCAGCCCACATTTGGAAAACATTTGGAAAAGTGTGAAAGCCCTTAGGAGCGCAAACTGTTATTTTTCTGAATGCTGTATGATATAGCCTATAGTGTTATGTAATACAGGCTTGATTTATTCATTTATTTCGTTTAATTTTCTTAACAATTAAGATGCTGCATGTGTTTATCCAGTCTAATCGAAGTGTGCGTCTCTCCCCCGACTTTCCCAACAAAAATCCCGCCCCCTCTCAGAAAATACATAAAACTGACTTTAAATGCGTTTAAAAGTAGCCTATTAAAATGGTACAAAGGCATTGCTCAGTTCAACGTTTTGGGAAATCGGGCATTTTGTCCCGCGTCAGCATTTATTCAAAAGTTAATAACGCTCAACATTCAAAAGGTAAATAAGGATTTATTGACGATCCGACCGACCGTGACCCGAATATCATTAAAAATATTTTTGGATGACTCGTAACCGCGGGTAACCGCGGGTGGCCGCGGGCACCCGCTCATTTTGGATCAACCCGCGCATCACTGACGTCTATCAGTCACATCACATTATTGAGCGTTAAAACGGCATTTATCGTTTGAATTTCGTGATAAAATGGACTGAATACTCAATATGTTCGTGTGGGAACTCGGATTGAAGGGTATCCCGCGCTTTAAACAAGCCGAATGTGAAATGTTAAAGATTGCATTCATAACCGTTCGGTACAGGCGCGCACCGTACCGGAAGCCCTGTACCAAAACGGTTCAATAGGAATACGTGTACCGTTACACCCCTAATAGTTATTCAAACCCCTTACTCTAAAGCTCATTACTTTACAGTTGGACATCCGCCATGTTTGTAGGTTTTTAACACTTTTTATTCATGATTGTAGTTCTAATCGAATCCCTATCAAATGCGCAATGGGTTGTTGGCAATATTAGCCTTTAGGGTGTGCACGGATCTGCACTTCGAATTCTAAACGGAAAAAGTAGACCATCGGGGTATCTTTAGAAAACTCATTTCAACATACTACGATTTGGGACCCACTAACTCAAATTTAAAATACTATTTAGGACAGATAGTAATACGAATTGGGACGCAGCATCAGTTACAGTTTATGTTACACACGGTTTCTTGTGAATTAGCGCACTTGTCTTGTGAATAATGTTCTATATTTGGTGTTATATAACATTAGTAAAGTTAACATATAGTAGGACTGAAATGTTTGTGGAATGTGCTTTACTGAGTGGTAAAAAGAGTGTAAATTGCTCTGTTCGTTGCAGATTACTGATCACTAAAGTGCGCATAAAACCACGTTTAAAGATTAGATTTCATTCATTATTAGGCATACACAGCAGTCATAGATCATTACAATTCAAATCTAATGTATTTGTTGAAACTTGGAAGCCATAGAGAGAACTCATTTTTTTCATTAAACAACAATACAATATGCATAATTAAATGACAAATTTTCTCTTTATTCATTAATATGCATTATATCAGCATCATAGTGCATGGCAATCATAGTTATTCAAGTCTCATTATAATTGGTAAAACCTGAAAGCCAAAGAAAGAAAACATTGATATTGTTTATTTTCTTAAGAAAATACACAATATCACTCAATATTACACAACACAAATTATTAAATACTACTACATATTTGCTGGTGGTAATGCCATAATTGTGTCCTACCTGTCGCAATATTTTCTAATCTGCCTTCTCTTTAAAAAAAAATTTTTTTTTAAATATCAAGGCAAAATCTACATATAGTTCCCAAGAAAAGTATTGTTTAGTGTAAAACATGTTGAAGATTAGCTAACAGGCTGTCGATTAATTAAATAAGCTATTCACTCAGAAAAGCTGTTTATTCAGCGTAGTGAAGCCTCTCCTCCATTGATATCCATTAAAAAGAAAACGGCCTCTTTTCTCGTTCCCTGCGTACTGCCAAAGTTGGAATGCTAGGTTTAGCCGCTACGCTTTATAATCTCTTCATCACGGCACCTGTTAGTGGGTGGGATATATTAGGCAGCAAGTGAACATTTTGTCTTCAAAGTTGATGTGTTAGAAGCAGGAAAAATGGGTGGCCAAGGCTCAATGATGCACATAGGGCTGACCCGTGTTGTCCGATCAAACAGACGAGCTACTGTAGCTCATATTGCTCAAGAAGTTAATGCTGGTTCTGATAGAAAGGTGTAAGAAAACACAGTGCATCAATGTTTGTTGCGTGTAAGGCTGCATAGCCACAGACTAGTCAGGGTGCCCATACTGACCCCGTCCACCGCCGAAAGTGCCAACAGTGGGCACGTGAGCTTCAGAACTTGACCATGGAGATGGAAGAATGGTGGCCTGGTCTGATGAATCACGTTTTCTTTTACATCACGTGGGTGGCCGGGTGCGTGTACGTCAATTACCTGGGGAACACATGGCATCAGGATTAGAAAGAAGTGGAAAGAAGTATGGAAAGAAGGCAAGCCGGTGGAGGCAGTGTGATGCTTTGGGCAATGTTCTGCTGGGAAACCTTGGATACTGCCATCCATGTGGATGTTACTTTGACACGTACCACCTACCTAAGCATTTTTGCAGACCATGTACATTGTACACCCTTTCATGGAAACGTATTCCCTGGTGGCTGTGGCCTCTTTCAGCAGGATACTGTGCCCTGCCACATAGCAAATATGGTTCAGCAATGGTTTGTGAAAACGGCACACAGATGATGTCTTTAGACATCAACCTTTCTCAACCTTGACAAACTTCCAGAATATTCCCAATAAATCTTAAAATGATTTAAATATAATTTTAAATAATCTTAGTTAAAATGTAAAAAAAAAAACCCACTAAAAATAAACATGTACAACTTTTAAACTGACTTATTTAAATCTTATTTTTGAGTTCAGTTATTACAACAGAAGTACCAGAGGTACATATCAGTTTAGATAAGAGGGGCTTTGAATATTCTTGAATTTGGGTTGTCAAATTATTGTTCTATTGAAATATTCAATAGACCCTTTTTTTTTTAGATCCGAATATTTTTTTTTTAAATGACATTTGTACATTACATTTATTAATTTGGCAGCAACTTACAAATGAGAAACATTGCACTCACGTGTTTTTCTTACTTTGCTAAATGATGCCACCAGCACATCCTCTGAAACCAATATTTTTGTTTGAAGACAAAGCTTTCTCTGTGTAAAAATGTTGTTGACCTACATTTAAACCAAAGATGTGTCTAAACAAGCATCGTAATAGGTCTGGAAACATTGACTTTAATTTTTAAGAAAGTGTTTTTCTTTTTTTCTTATTCGTAATGCTGCTTGTATTTATTTTTTGAACAATATAGTCCAAGAACACAGTATTCAACTGCACCATTCAACTGCACCATTATTTTTAGAGTTAAGAGGAAGGTTTGGAGGTTTAATGGCTGTCCTCATGACAGGTAGGAGGGACACCAGAGAGAGAGAGAGAGAGAGAGTGAGAGAGCGAGAGAGAGCGGGGAGGTGAGAGAGCTGCTGGTGTTTGCGGTTGGTAATGTTTCGGTTTGTCCAAAGGATGAAGATAAAGCATGTGTAAAGACTGACAGATATGGAAAGAGAAAACTATTTAAATAATTTAACGAACTCAGAGTAAATGAATATTTAATGTAACAATGTAGCAAATATGGAAACACCTCACAAAGTCAGAGAGAATCATACAGCTACAACTACTTAGTGAGTACAGTATAAGAACAAGACCTCGTTCAGTAGCAGTTCAGACCTCATTCTGTAAAATCTAAGCATACATTAAGCCATTATAAAATGTTGCAGGTGTTATGTGGCAAATAATAGGCGTAATGACTCTCTGATAGTCACCCTGGGCTCTCCACACAATGTCTTTGACAAAACGAATAGGAGGTGTGTTACAATCCAGATAACCATGTACCAGCACAAGCTCCAGACATGCTGAGTTACCCTAAGTGGAACAAAATCAGATGTAGCAGATGAAAAGTGCACTGTGGCATGTCTCAGAACATTGGTGTTAGAACGTTTGAACAGTGGTGGCTCCAGTTAATCATGTCTGTGAAAGCAGGTGTAAGTCATCCAGTTTTCTGCGGTGTTGTGTTCATGCTTGATTCAGGAAGCACTTCAAATGTTCTGTCTTTTCTCTCTGATGAATTGAGTGCAGTTTGTCAAACAATCTTTTGATAGCTTTTTGAGTCTTTTTTTTTGGGTTCAGATGAGAGAGAAGTTGTTCTGGCACGCATAAAGAAATTGGGGATATGTGTCTTCAAAATGTTGTGGGTAATGATATAAATCCGATGTCAGTGAAGATTAAATATAATTGAGATAATCAGCACATTTGACTTGATGTAATGAACAAATTGCTCAAATCTCACAGAATAGATCACCCGCCCCCCAACACATACTACAACATGTGCATCACAAGTATTTGACTTCTTATTTGCATCAACTGTCTGGTTTCCCTAACAACCACACCACTGACAGGGCGAAGTTGGGATGGCCAAAAATCAGAGTTTCTGACATTGAGGGGCGGCTCTGTGATCTATGCCTGTTGATGAACATCCTATCCGTAACACATAAATGCATATATATTGGAATGGTTTTGAAAAAAAAAAAAAAAATCTGTCATTTACTCACCCTGATGTTGTTCCAAATATGATGTTCTTCTGTGGAACATAAAATGACTCCTATTGAAATTACTGGATTTCACCCACAAAAAAAAAACAATGGTAAATGTGACCACTCCTTTCTTTTGCATTTTAAAAAGACAATTATTGCTTTAGCCATACTGAAATTGAACATTTAGAGCGCATGCGAACTGACTTAAACTGTGCATACACAAACAGACACACAACACATACCCGACAATGCCTATTAAGAAGCGAATAAAGCTGTATGACAGAATGTGTGAGTGCCATGGCCCCATCATCTCTTCTCTCCCGATCTCTCTATTCCTCACTCCTCAGGGAGACACGTTCAGTATTGGTAATTGTGAGTTCATGCTGTACACAGCCTATATCCTACAGCTCCTCTTAAATTAGCCTTGTGTCACTGCGTTTGTGCCCCAGACTCTAGTTTGAATTTGCGTTTGTGTGGTTATATAAGGATCTGTTTATATGCTTATCATGCTTGTGTAAGCAGTACTTCTGACCATGTTTGTGTGTGTGTGTGTGTGTGTGTGAGGCAGGCAGGCAAGGCATACTCCGCAATAGCCGGATTGCTTAATTATCAGAAGGCAACTAGTTACAGATCCAACTCTCTCTCTCTCTTTCTCCATCTTGTGTATTATTCCATCACTGATTTCATCAGTCTGTCTACAATCTTGGCCCATCTTGGCGTTGTTTTCTTTTTCTTTTCTTTTTCCACCGTTTCATCTGTTCTGCTTAGGACTGTTCTGTGATTAGTTTGTATCCAATCTGGCTCTCTCTGATATAGGAGACTGTGAGTGTGGCGGCCAAGTCTTCTAATTGCCAGACTTAATCAAACAGACAAATGGGAGGATAGCAGGCAGCCTGTGACCTTTCCAAGATGGCATCCTCGCCTCGGCTCTTGAGCAAGATAGTTGCCAGCCAGCTCCTCTCTTAATAATGCTGACAAATGCAAGTGAGTCTGTGACTTCAGTACCATTTCCTGTCCGCATCTAATAGGCTACGTGGCCTATGAATCGCTGGATCCTGTGATGAGTGCTAACTCTTCCGTGCCTCTGTTGTTGCCCACTGTGGCTAATGCTTGTCCTGTGACATTCATCATAAGGATCTGTGATATATGTGTGCGTTTGGAGGGAGTGCTTGGAAGCTGACGGCATATCCTGAGATTTGGCCCTGGAGAGCACTAGATGAAAGTGATGCAACATTAATGGGCAAACAGCTTTTTTTGGTATAGTTTCAAAATGTAGGGAAAGGCCACATTTACACTTTCAACCAGGGCTTAAAAACTGAAAAAAATATCAATCGGTTCACTCTGAGCAGAATCGATATTATAGCGTTTACGTTTTTGCGTTCCTCAATAAATATTACTGTTCCGAAAACGGTGTTATTTGAAAAAATACCGGTTAATAACGTTATTTTAATTTAGCCTATACTTTAAACAAACATGTATAAATAGACTTATTTTCACTCAATAATAGGCCTAATATAACGCATGTTAATTAAACTTGAATATTTATTTCATAACATTTTTAAAACCACAACAGAAATACATGCATTAATTACAAAGCATAAACAGTGGACCTGTTTTGATGGAGCGTTAGACAATCTAAATTGGCCCTCTTATGCCTAATTCTTTTCAGAAGAGTGATAACATTCTTTGTACATAACTTTTTTTCAACACGACTTGTTTTAAAAATTGCATGAATAAAGAATAAATAAACTGGATAACCATTAATGCACCGTCAACTGCTAATTTCAAAGCAAACACTGTTGAACACGTTCTTGCATCACAAAATCAAATTCAGTCAGCTAATAAAGCTTGATCATTTAATGCAATATAGCATACCATTTAATACGAAGCATCAACCGTCTATATAGAAAACATTGACCTGTCCTGTATTGGCATCTGAAAGACTATAGGAAAAATGTTTGATAGATGCTATAGCCTCTACTTGGATACTTGGATAGGCTTAAACGGAATCCATAAACTAGCCTAAATCAGTCTATTTGAGCTTAAAGTCCGTACTGCTTATTTAAACGTTCGAAAAGAATGTCCTCCAATACCTGCTCTTTCATTGTAGACCTCAGCGGGGAAAGAAATGTACTTGAGGCATGAAAATGCGCGCTCATACTGACTTGCGTTACCGGTAGATTCATAAATGACTGGTGCACGGGCATTTCACTCACCGTCAACGCCACACGCTGTACTACTCTATTCATAATTGGTCACAGCCAAATTAAAATATTAAAGAGAACGATAAAATAACGTTATTAACCGGTTAATGGTCATTTCAAATTAACGTTTCTGTTCAGAACGATTCAAATGTATTTTGATTTCGTTTTCGTTTTTGTTCCTCTTAAAATTTTGTTCGTTTCCGGTTTTCGTTTTCGTTCCTTGAACCGGTTCAGGATCCTGCTTTCAACCAATTGTATTTTTTTTTTTTTTTTTTTTTTTTGAGGGTGGATGTGTTGCAGATTGGATCTTTCATATGTGGCTCTATATATGATATCTGATATCTGACCTATATCTAAACCCCTGTAACAATTCTCTTTTTTCACAATATTTTGTCATTACTATCCACTCAAACCTCTATGCATGTGCGTGCATTTGAGTGGCAACAGAATCACCATTGAGTTGACTAGTAAACTTGTTTACTCTACAGACTTTTGACACACACTCATGAACATGAATATATGGCACATTCCAGATTCCATTCTCTTCACACAATGACTTGAAAGCATATTAACTGAACTTTTAGGAAATATCTATGTATGAATGAAAATGTATTGTATAAATATGGGATTATGGACTTGCGGAGACATTATTGGTTACTTAATGCAGGGCTCTACATAGCGACCATTTTAGGCGCATTTGCGCCTGAAAATTACTGCGTGCGACTGCGAAAAAATATTTAGGTGCACCGGTAGAAGTGACCCGATCTTTTCTCATGAATATGTATAATACAATCGGAATAAAAACTACAACTGCCAAAGTGCATCAACACTGACTGACTGAGCAACTGTTACGTTTCGTGCTGCAATCAACTGCTTTTCTTGCCTTCTGTCAGCAGAGCATGTGCAAAAAACGTGTGCGACGGACTACACTTCACAGATTGTTTAGCCAACAAGGTGAAACCACAGTTGAAACTGGTGTGACGCGGCTATGCGCACGTACCAGACGCCTCGCGCTGATGTTTCTTTGCAGCCAAAATTAACTAGAAATACCAAATTTGGATTATCATAAACCAGGTCGGAAATTAACAGGGGCTCGGGGCAAAAATGCCACCAAAAATGAATTAATAAAAAATAATTAAAAAACGCTCCTGTATGAGTTCTTGATTTAATCTTTCAGCTGCAGTCCATAAAATTTATTGTGTATAAAAATGACTAGATAGATATGAGTGAGTACATCATGAATCCATTTTCCAAACCGTGTTTTTATCTTACTCATAATCACTACGGTACACATATAATAAGTGTATATACTGACTATTCAATTCCAGTTTGGTTCGCAGCGCTGCGGAGGAGCACAGTCCCTGCGTGACTGGCCATAGACACACACAGAGAGAAGTAGATCCGGCTGCAGTGTTCTTCCGCGAGACGCATGCAGTTCTGTTTATTAAGCGCCAGAGCGTCTAAAGTTACTGACTGCTATTGCTCAGAGTATTGGCATGATAGCAAATTTGATACTGATCTTGTACAAAAGTCCAATAGACAAGTTGATATTAAGTAATAACGTTTTAGCCACAATACTGTTTATTTCGTGAACATCAAAACTACTCCAGACCTGTTGCGCATCTCCAAGCGGTTCGATCGAATGAATTTGCATTTGAACGATTGAATGAACGACTCTCACATAGACTTGACGCCACCTACTGGCTGTTTTATTTTCATATTTATACTTTGCATGGACTTTTTATTTAAAATATCAAACTTTTAACCAAGATTAAGTTTAACGTGTACATAGCCTATTTCTAAATTCAAAAACTTATATTTAAAACATTCATACAACATTATTTACCCATGAGCTGCATTAAATCTATGTAAATGTGTCTAAACACCACTTCAGATAGAGCTGCTGTGCCACTTCTACAGTGCAGAGATTGATCTTTTGATGCTGATTTAATTAGATTGGTAACAGTCTGGTTATGTCTTATTGCTCTAACTGAATGTATTGTTTAAATTAACATTTTAAAAGCAACTTTTCTATTTTAATTGAAGAAATTGACAAAAGATGATGCATACATTTAATAAGATTAGAAAACATTGCTCTTATAATGGTAGAAATGCCCCTGGACATTAATTTAAAGGGACAAAGATCATCCTGTAATGGGGAAGTTATAATTGGAATGCGTGTTATTGATCAGAAAGTGCTCCTACATTTTTGACTGTGCTCCTAATTTTTTTTAATTAGGAGCACAAGTGCTCCTCAAGAAAAATGTTAGCGTAGAGCCCTGTAATGTTTCTGTAAAAAAGACTAAGAATAATACCTATAAAGAAATATTAAAGGGGTGGTAAAACACATTCTTTTGAAGGCTTGACTGTGTTTGTGGGGTGCACTGTAACATGTGTTCATGCTTGGTTTTAAAAAAAATTGCATTATTTTTCATATATTTGACCTTTATTCTACACTGCTCTGTCCCTCCTTGTAAAACGGTCTGATGGTTTCCGGGTTGTATGAAGCCAGTCCCTCAAAAATACGCAATGGGCTCAGATTGGTTAGCTGGCCCAGTGTGTTGTGATTCGCTAACCACCTAGTGCACGTTTGTCGGAAACGTCACGCCCCTTCCCTGAAGGCTGTGCTTTGGTCAGTATTAGAAACAATGGCGTCAATAAAACCATATGAGCCCGAATCAGACCCAGAACATTTTAGTGAAGATGATCGAGCAGAACCTGTTCATTCCTCAAGAGTAAAGACTGCGGATCTATAGTGATCGCTACTGAATGGCACTTTTGTATTTTTAGAACGATTATAGCCAAATATCTGTCGCAAGAACTATTAACCCAAAACGAACACTAAACACTGGCTTTACTAGTAAGTTAGCCAAATCACACACAGAACCATGTTTAGCATGCCTGTAGATAAATAATACATAAAAGCTCTAATCAAAGAATCATTTACACTAATGCCAAGTTCGCTGTTGAGATTTTAATGTTAGTGTTTGTAACGTTAGGTGTTCGTCGGATAACGTTAAGTATGAATGAGCATTTAACAGACTGGTTTGCAGAACAGCGTTGCCTTCCTTGCTACAACGTACAATTGACCTATTACAGGAAAACAAATTGATGACAAATAAATCAGACTTAAGGCCTGTACACACCGGGACGAATATCGCGCGCGCTTATCGCCAGCGTTTTTCGTGCCGTTTTTCGGCGCGTCTTGAGTGTTCACACCCAAGTGATTTTCACTGGTGCTGCGCCGAGTTAACGTGCACATTCAGTCGATGCGCTCCCGGTACACAAGATGGTGCTGCGGCACTTTAAGCCTCTGACACTCGCTTGTCACACAGAAGGAGAAGAGAGACAGTATTTACGTGCTTGCCAAAACCATAGACATATTATGTATATGGACACAACCATTCACACACTTTTTGCTAACTGGCAAGCAGCATTAGCAGTTCATCTTCTTCTTTGTCTACTTACTACTTCTTGGTCGTATCAATGTGTGCTCGGCAAGACCGTTTTGTGCTTGAGCGCCACCAAGTCGTGTTTTACTGTCACTTCAGCAGCTCCAGGCACGTGAACAAAAGCGCCGATCTCATTGGTCGGACAGTTTTTTACGCGCCGCGTCAAAATACAAAAACGAACCCGAGGCGTTTTTTTTAAAAATGACGCTTTTACGCCTGGCGTTTTGCGCGTCGGTGTGAACACTCACATTGGCGCCCATTGTTTAATCCCGAGGCGTTAAACGTCGGCGATAAACGCGTGCGAAAATCGTCCCGGTGTGAACAGGCCTTTACAGGTTGTGCCCCGTAAACAACTTCTGTTTGTAAATCCAGCTTTCAGGACAAGCCGTGGTGCAAATCCTGCATTGAACTCGTGAAGATTGTGGAAGTTTTCCTCCGTGAAATGTGCAGCGGGAGCCCCGCGCGCGTCGTGCATGATTCACACTGGCAGTGTTTTGTCTCGCTGAACCGCTCATGAATTGCAACAGACGAATATTGTCCATTATGTCACATTTTCCAGTCTTCTCCTCCGACCCCTGTCTCTCGTGCTTTATGATGGGCAGCATATATCTGCAACCTGTTCCCCTCTGTCTCAAACACACATGCATATAACATGCTGTATGTTAAACGCTCTGCAACGCACCCCCGTCCCTAGGAAGGAAAGCAAGTACCCCAGACCTGCAATCCGGATGAAAATAACAGCGTTTCGTTGGCATTGCAGCAACACCACTCCAGCCTATACCACTATACCACAACAACAGCGATACAAAATGGCCTCACCCCCCCATATTTAATATTCTCGGAGGAGGGGTTTATGTAAATATTGAGGCTGGTGATGTCACCAACCCTGGAGGAATGTGTGTAGTCGCCTACTGGCCGTTTGCTGTAGTCCTTAGAAATGGATTTCTTTAAAAGCAAATATCTCCCTTTGCTTTAAACTTTGAACGTTGTAACTTTGCAGATGTTGTTTATGCTCAAGCAGCAACATTACACGCTAGCTAAAATTAGAATAGTGAAATCGTGGTTTACCACCCCTTTAATAATACTAATAATAATAATATAAAACATGCAAAATATTGACATAAATATTACTCATGTTGTCTGCGTTTTTAAGTCTCTCGTCTCATGTGTGTGTAAGAGAGAGAGAGAGAGAGAGAGAGAGAGAGAGAGAGAGAGAGAGAGAGAGAGAGAGAGAGAGAGAGAGAGAGAGAGATGGCGTCTTCACACCAGAGTTAACATTGCATCAGATAACTGTAAATCTATACTGTTATCAATGATCAATTATCCATTAATAATCATTTAAAGACATTTAAAGGGAATAAGTCCTTATAAAACTGGTGAAAGCAGAGTATTTCACTGCTCTACTCAAGGCTGGTTTTTGAACATGAAGGACATGAGTGAGAATGAATTATTTCACTAATGTGCTGAATTAGCAAAATGCCACGTTATAAATGCTAAATGTGAGCACTGGGGATAATCACTTGGGACGTACATTTTTTTTTTTATAGATTCAAGTCTTAACAGATTTGAATGCGATGGATTTATAATGTGTGAATCATGAGAATTTTCATTAAAGGATTATTTGCAATCTTGGGAAAATTTAGAATCGAAAACGGGTCCCTTTCAATTCATGAGTGGGAATTGGAATTTAATTGGTCACACCCACAGGAAGTTTTAATTGGAATGACAGGAAATTCAACCCATGTGATGTGTTCTTAGAAACACTTGTTCTTCCACCCTAGTCCACAAAAGTTAATTTATTAAGTATGAAATGTATCAAATACATTCAAATGTCTGTACAGTAGGAAGGATTTAATTAATTTTAATTCTACTACTTTCAAATTCAAATTACAATTCTGCACCCTGTTTGCAAGCTTAGTTCAAATTCAATTCAAATTTAGGAATTTAATTGGAATTTGAAAGACATTCTCGTTCGAGTTCCAGTTAAACACTCATGAGCCCTTCTACAGTGCTAGTTAGTGCTGACTAACAGCCTAATGCATCTTGTCATCAAGGTCAAGGTCAAGTTTATTTATAAAGCACCTTAAAACAACACGAATGCTGACCAAAGTGCTGCACAACAGACATAACAAAATATCATCATAAAATAAAATTTGAATGCAAAAAAAATATCAAAAGAAACATCAGAAAATAACATAATTAATACAAAACATCAACATGCAAATATATATATTTTATCAGATTAAGCATAAGCCTGAGAGGAATAACAAAAATGTTTTAAGAGATGATTTAAATGTGGATAGCATAGGGATAGGGGATGATCTAATGGGAAAAGGTAGGGAATTCCAGAGCTTTGGACCAAGAACTGTGAAAGCCCTGTCACCTTTGGATTTAAGGTGATATTTAAACATAAATTGAGAGATTTAAATTAAATTATATAGATTCTATATAAAGGGGACATATCATGAAAATCTGACTTTTCCCCGTGTTTATCGGAGTAGTTCACCCGACAATAAAAATTTGCCAATGATTTACTCAGCCTCAAGTCATCCTAGGTGTATATGACATTCTTCTTTCAGACAAATAAAATAATATTAGCATTTTGAACTGCGAGAGGCACTACACTTTTTCCATAAGTTGAATAGTGTAGTGCATCTCGCAGTTGCAACTGACGACCGCTTTTTTTCAGATCTGGTGTAAACTAGATAGTTTACTTTATAAAGTTTTAAATATGGATATTTTTCTTAGACAAATGCATCACTTCACTTCAGAAGGCCTTTATTAACCCCCAGGAGCTGTGTGGAGCAGTTATATGGTGGATAGATGCACTTTTATGGACTTCAAAAACGAAACAACAATTCACTGCCATTATAAAGCTTGGAAACGCCAGGACTTTTTCAACCCCTAGGAGTCTGAGCTGTTTTGGGGCCCTTTTGAAGTTTTGACATGCTCTTACATTTGTGTTTTTTCCAGTTGCTTATAAACACATTAATGGCAAAAGTGTAATTACACTGTATTCAGCACAAACTGGGCTACCATAATATCTAAGCAACATGTATGTACATGCTTGTATTTTTGAGAGAAAAATGTTTATGCATGATTTTTGAAAAACTAAAAAATTTGTTTTAAAATAAAGGCCTCAAAACACACAATAGAAATGTGTTCACAAGACTTTTGACTCCATGGTTTTTGCTTCAAACTGATGTGAGAATCATTGAGCCTACTCATTCACATAAAACAATACACTGATTTAAAATTTGTAAGACAGTTTTTCTTCACAAAGCCAGTAGGCATGTGCCGGTATCAAATTTTCATGTTGCGATTAATTGCTGAAGCTTTTATCACGGTATACGGTATTATCACGATATTGAAATAAGTTGCAAAAAAAGTGTTGTCATACTATAACAGGTTAAATCACTTTCTTATAACAAAAGAACCAAACATTTAAATACAATAAAGCAATACACAAAAATGTATAAAGTAAACAAATATTTAAAACAGATTAAAGTGCAAAAGAATTATAAAGAACAATAGGTATGCTGAAATGTACATTTAACTAAGATTAATAAATGCTTTAGAAGTAAGTTTGTTAATGAAGGAACTAATGTTAAATAATAGAGCCTTGTAAAGTGTGTGATAGAACAACAGTCAGAACATATTCAAACAATATCTAGGGCATGTAATTTAGTCCAGATTAAAATATAAAATGCAAGTTTGAAAATTAATAGCCTTAAGTCTTTAAGTATTATGTATTAGGTTATGTGATTACTGGGGAAACGGCTGCATTTCTGCTGTTCCGTCAGCGCCCTCTGCTGTCGAAGAATGAATGTGCACTTCAGCACGTCTCCTCATTCCGCCTTGTGCTCGGCTCATGCACGGTCTGTTTACATCAGTGCGTCCCTCTTTGACGTGTTTTTCATTTTAAACGGTTGAGGGGTAAAGTATTCTTCAAATTCATTCTAAAAATCGGAATAATTCGTAATAAATAATTATTCACGGTATTTTGAAGTGACCACGATAACAATATTGTGCATGTTCATTATTGCGGTATATCGTATTACCGTTTACCGGCACATGTCTAAAAGCCAGTATGCGAGGAGGCGTGATATCTAATGAATAATGATGAGTATCACCTAAGAGCACAATAGAACATAATAGCCCGCATTAATGAGCAGCATAATGAGCTGCATAATGAATGAGCTTCAGGTGTGTGACTGAGAGAGCAAAAAAAATGCTCTTCTTATTTAGTTGAAAACTGTACTTATCCAGTAAATGCCTCTTGATTTAAGAATGTTTAAATATTTAGACTAGAAACAAGACAAAAATGACTAAGAAGAGCATTTTTTCTACATTTCTTGTACTATGTTTTTATGTTTTTAAATGTAGTCTCATGCTAAAAAGTGAAATAATAAATAATAAAAATTAAGATACAATTTATACAAAACGATATTCACTTTAAAGAAAGCAATTCTCTTTCTACAAAACAAAAAAAATCACTTTCTACAAAACAAAACTCCAGAATCATTTCTGACAAACTTTGATATTAAATTAAAAAAAAATACCATTAGGCTATAATATTTAAACATCAATATGAAGCAAAATACGTTTGACTGGTACTATATTTATAGCATATGAGCAGACATTTGCGAAATAAAAGCTTTATTGATGTGACACTAGGCTCTTTTACAATAAACAAATTATAATCTGTCCAAAATAAGCCAAATAAATCTTGTCTAAACAGTCTTGCGTGTATGACATTTAATGTCGCAACAGGATTAATATTTAAACAGTCTTTTTGCATTTAATATTCAGAAAGACTGAGAGTCTTAGCTCTCTGCACATTCCTTTGAGTTGTAAAACAAAGTTTATCTGATGGTAACCCTGGTAATGGAGTATCCTGGTACCCTGTGCTATTGGGGTAAGGTCTGCTACTAAGCATAGAGCATTTACAACATATTTGTTGATGTAACAGGTGATTAGGTGTCTGATTCGCCTCAGTCACTACAGTACCAACTATTTGTGATCCAGCTTATAGTCTCCGGAGCGTTACTGTTCACGTCTTGAAAGAACAGACAGGGAGCACAAGCTCATTTACATTTAAAGGAACATACACAAAAAACATACATAAAAAGTGTCAATTTTAACAGGCTATAAAACATGATCTGTGGGGTATTTTGAGCTAAAACTTCACATACACACTTTGGGAACATCAGATAATTATTTTACATCTTGTAAAAAGAGGCATAATATGTCCAGTTTAAAAATTTAAAAAATCTTTAAATTAAAGAGATTTAAATGTAAACACAGTTACTAAAGTTAAGTTTTGCAGTGTAAATGCAGCCAAAGCTTTTTGTGGATGTGTGTTTGTGTGTGTGTGTGTGTGTGTGTGTGTGTGTGTGTGTGTGTGTGTGTGTATAGCTGTTGCTGTGCATTTGGGAGTCTGCTTTTGTTGGGTTTGTGTGCAATAATGCTCTATCCTTATTAGGGATGTTAATGATTAATCGATGATCAATTAATTGTTGATAATACATTTAATCGATAAAACCTATCGATCATCGATTAATCAGGGTCATGCGCGTGTGTGCTGCTCAACCGTGAAACATTTACTGTAAATCAGACACGAGGAATAAAGCTGCACCATAGACTGTAAAAAGGGTCTGCGCAGTGCGCGAGGGTGCGTGCGGCAAAAATGACGTTATCGCAGAGTGCCAAGTGGACGAGGCGCGTGCGCAGTCAGCCTCCGGAGGCTCGCACGGCGGAGCCAGGCGAAAGTATAAACAAAGCTTATGATGCGAGCGCGCCGGAGCTCTGTTTGGGACCATTTTACAGCTAGAGTGACACCTTAATCTTGACTACAAGTTTGCATGTGCATTCGCAGCCTTTTGCTTTCTGCAAATGTAAGTTGTAATATTGTGTTTATTTTGTGTATGCCTATCTATAGCTGATTTTTTTATCTCATATAGGATGCATCTGGTTAAAAATGAATGCAGAAGTGAAGCGTGCCAGTGATCAGCGTCAGTGCATGCAGCTCCAACAGCAATGTACAACTTATAATGACTATGATTGGGACTGTCATGTTACATATCATTATAAAGAGAACAATATTGTAATACATCGTTGTGAATTTATTGGGTCTAGTTGGCGTTTTCAGCGCGTTGTTTCAGGAAGAGCGCGTCCACACATTCTGAAGAGCACGCATCTGAGGTGGAGTTGGTAACACGTTGACTTGTATTACTCATATTTGATTAATAAATAAGTAATTTAATTAAATTATCAATTACATCGATTCATTTTACAATCCTATAGCCCTTTATTTAGATTAAAAACCCTTCTCATTGATTTAGTGAGGAACATGGCGTTTTGTCAGCGTTTGCACTCCCTGTCATGCGGTCGGCTATAAGCCACTGCTGTAGACGCATGCAGTGTTAAGGCTAACGATTAATCGATTAATTGATCGGTAATTTAAACGACGATCGATCATGGAAATTTGTGTAAATTGACATCCCTAATCCTTATGCAGTCGTACTGGTTAAATCAGTTCAAGAGGCCATGAACACCTGTGGTCTGCGTTCTCTGAATGCCTTTATGCACCCTGTCTCTGTCTGTCCTTTTCATTTATTTTTCTTGATTCAGGTCCCATTCCTATACTTTTTATTAACCTTACTGTGGGGTTTTTGAGTGTATGTATGTATGTATATATATATATATATATATATATATATATATATATATATATATATATATATATATATATATATATATATATATATATATATTTTAGTGCTGGGGATCGATTAAAAAAACATTAAGTAATTAATAGTGGTGGGCATAGATAATTTTTTTTAATCTAGATTAATCTCACTGTAATCTTGGAATTACAATTCTTGGAAAAATGGCTCATTTGAATTCTGCCGAAGGCATTCAGAATATGTGTACTCGTAAGTGATCGTTTGTCTTTTTGTAGTTTGAATAATAAAAAACTTCTGTCCCTTTAGGACCTGACGCACACATGGATCCCAAACACTGTTCCTGTGAGCTGGTTACGACTGTGTTTACATTAAAACTCACCAAGATGGGCATTAAGACATTTTTTGAGTGTATTTGATCATTAATAAGCAGGAAAAAGGAGTTCATTTTTGCACTTGTATGTCAGAGACGGCTTTATTACGGTATGTGTGTGTGCGCTTCAGATGTGAGCGCGAAATCTGCGGGAATTGAGGAAAAATCCAACAAACCCCGTTTGCCATGTTCAGAAGGTTAACTGGACTGAATGAGAGGAGGCGGGTGCGTGTCAACTCACTGTCGGTCGGAGAGGAGAGGAGAGCGCGGCTGATATCGTTACTGTAAAAAATTAGTATTGTATCGTTTCAGATATTTCAGTATCGATACATAGCAAAATATCGATATTTTTGACAACACTAGAAGGCATACACATAGGTTTGAAGACTCGTTCTCTCGCCCCCCCTACAGTGCAATTCGGCTAGGTGTACATCCGCGCTAAAATATCAAGGTGAAAGTCATCATAGCTTGCGTAGTATAGACCCAGCTCCCAACTTTGAAAATAGATTAACGGCGATATTTTTTTTTCCGCCCGATAGGAGTCTCACGTTAGCGCAGCACGTTAACGCTGATAACGGCCCACCACTAGTAATTTAATAATTTTTTTCTGTAATTAATCGTGATTAATCGCAAGTTTTTAATATTTAAAGTTTTTCATATTTTGATATGGTAATAATTTCAGTTACTCTCCAAATTAATGTAGAAACAATTTAAAGACAGTATATTTTAAATATGTGTTGTAATGGCATCTTTTTATGAATGAAGGCCAGTATAACTGGTACTGATGTCTCTATGAAACATTAATGACGTTACATTACAGTATAACTGAAAACTCCCAATTTCAACATTTATTAAGCTTTAAAAAAACAACTTTTAATTTAAGTGAACTTAAAACAATCTTTACATAAACCCATTATAATAAATATTTTTACCCATGGCCTTCCCTGTTAGACATATACAGAAATGTAATAGTTATCAAACACCTTTCTTAACTGCATAAATAATAAATGAAATATATATTAATCATATTTAAAGCTACAATTTTCTCTGTTCCCGTTGTTCTTTGATGAACATTAATGACAGGCATCATCAGTGCTCCTGTCACTTTAAGAATGGCTGCTGACGAACATGACGCGGATCTGATGCGCTGTCCCGCGCATCTCATTTCTTGATTAAGACTAAGACATCTCAGGAAGCATCTTGGAAGCATTTACATGAATAGGAGCGTGATCATGTAACGCTAGGCAAAAATGAATATAAAAACGGACGCTGCGTCATTTGCATTAAATATTTTTAATGTGTTAAGCTGAAAAAATTAATCGCCCGCGGTAACGCGTTAATTTGCCCAGCCCTAATATATTTGTATTGGACAATAACTGCATAAATGCTGCACAAAATTTTCTCTCTTTTTTTTCATGCTCCTTGAAGATGTGCTCTTAAAAGACTAAATTTCGAGCAGAACACAAGACTTCTTTAGTTCAGTATAGTTAGTCCCTTTTTGGACATCTTAGGAAACCTTTCATCTACTCCTGATCTCCTCCATATCGCTTTAAAATATAGCATTATAGCATAGCATACAAATAAGTCTGATACGTTTTATGGTATGTGCCAACTTGCGCATATGATCTGCTCTGTGATATCGTGTCTCTGGACCGGTTTTAGTTACGTTAACATGAAACCAGACTTCATTCTGAATCGTTCCCTATCCCATATACAGTGCACTATGTGCCATTCACCATGTAGAAAATAGTAAATATGTAAAGAAGTGACTTATTTTAGCCACAGCTTAAGCGTCTATTTGGTGGTGTGATGCTTTAGATTCTAGAGCATTTGATTGGAGAGAAATCTGATGAGAAGCTGAAGTGAAGCGATATGTCATCAAAATCATTGATCCATATTGGCTGAAGTGAGATACTGTAAGTTTTAAATGCGAATTTTGTCATTGTTTTGGAGCACACTAGCTTATAGATAACAATAAGACTAACATATTCCTACTAAAAACCAAAAAATGTCAATTTTGAATGCATGGGGACTTAAAAGAAAACCAGACCTTTGTCCCCTATCATATGTACCAGAATACCGTATGCATTTAGTTTAGGGTTTGCCTGAAATATCCTTGTTGTTAATGTAGCAGAACATGGACGATATATCTTCTCACATGCTAAATAGTCAATATTTATAGCTGGCTGTCTTGCACCAGCAGGTTCACAGAGTGCTCTAATCGTAGATTAATGGTGGCATAGGAATGAAGTTCATTAGCATGTCTTTCTCTCTCTCTCCATCGCACTCCTCTTTCTCTGGAACTGGATTTCAGGATGCTGGGTTCTATAGATCAGATCACCTCAGCCCTTGGTAATCAGAGCATAGGAAATGGAGTAATCTAGGGAGCTACCGCTGAGCTCTCGATCTTACAGCCTCACCTCAGGCAGTGTGAAGTGTACACACACCACACACACACACACACAGTCTCAGTTCACTGGAGAAGAGGCAGCACATATATATGAAAAAATACAGTGTACAGCAACTTCTGTTGCTGTTGCTGTAAAGTAGTAGATTTTTACATTTCCTGATGAAAATGTGTGTGATGCTGATGCAAGGATTGCCACTGTGATGCTAGGTGTGTGTGTGCGGTTGCCAAGGTGTGTCTACGGTAATCTGAAGGGGGTTTTATGGTGGTGGTTTAAAGTAGGGTGTTCTGTGTTGTTGTTAGGTGGTTTTTGCCTTAATTCAAAAGAGACCATCACCAATATCTATGGCTAATAGAAGTAGCTGGCATCCCTCTTTTAATGTGCAACATTTGTTTATTTTGCTTACTTTGCCTATCTTCCAACTGTGAAAATTCTATGTCCGATCACTTAGAAAAGTATTAGCACACCTTTGCTCAACAAACAACATGATTTGTGGTAGTTCAAGCGGGTCTAGTTATGAACCAAAGTTTAAAACTTTAATACTTGAGCTTAGGGGTTTATTCAGATCAGTATGAGAAATAGCAGTAATATAGACATGCTTGCCTTACTGCTAATAGTACAAGCACTACTAATAATATAGTAGCAGCAGTTTTCATTACACTACTAATAGTAGTCGTAGCAGCTGTACAATACATTTTTAATGGTCATATCCACCTTTTTTCCTGAACGCAGAAGTCTGGTTCGACTCCTAGCGGAATTATCCTTTGCATTTCCAGTCTCTCTGGTGTTTCTAGTCAAATTAGCGTATTTTCTGTAGGGGTGCACCGATCCGATATTAGGATCGGATATCGGCCGCGATACTGACAAAATAGCTGGATCGGGGATCGGAAAAATGAACAGATCCACAAGCCGATCCAGGTGTTTTTTTTCCGTCGCAGCAGAACCTACGTCATTCGTCAGCTTCACTGTCGCATGCTAGAAGCAACATGGAGCGAGCCAGAGAGTCGGCTGTGTGGAGGAGATATTTCACGCTTGCCACGCCAACTAGTTCGTCGGCTGTTTGCAATGTCTGCAAAGTAACTTAAATGTTTCGAGGGGAGGTGGTATTACTGCAAAGTCAGGGTCTTTCCTGCATTGAACATTTTTTGATGGCCGCCAAAGCCTAATTTGACGAGTTATTGTATGTGGAACAGATGCTGCACTTGTGACAGAGAGACCGACCAGAGAGCTCCTCCCCCGCGCGCGCTCTCTGGGTCTTCAAAATAATCAGCGTTAGCTCTCTCATATTTCACATATTAATCCAATTCCAAATCTAAAGGTCGGAAGACCGAAACCATGTTGCACGTGACACATTCGGACAATTGTGTCTTTGAATTACCGCTGGGTGTGCATTGCGCTCAAAAAATGTTGACTCTTCTCTGACCAGCTGACATAAAGCATACTTTCAATAAACGGGAGACAAATCATATTCAGTTATGAAGTGTTTTCTGTGTGTTGACATCTTTCGCGATGTTCTAACAGACGGGATTCGCACACAACGCGTCTGCTAATGTCCGATTCGCGACCTAATGACTCCTTTGAACCGAGTCATTTTAACGACTGGTTAGATTAGAACAACTGATCTGTCCAACACTGAACTCATGAATCAGTTTAATAATTTACTCAGAACGCATCTGAAATTAGAACACAAGTGTGCTTACCCAATTAAGCAAGAGTGGGTAGTAAGAATTATTTTTAATTATCAACAGTATTTCAGCTTATTTCCGTTGACAATGTGTAGTAAAATAAATAGGCCTAGCCTACAATCATTTAGACAGGAGTGAGGTGAAACCAGAACAAAGTTGTTATTAGCTAGCTGATCATTTTTATTAAATTGCATATGGCAGAAAATTAAGACTATTTGTTAATTTGTAATGCTACTTTTGAATATTGATATGATTATATACCAAAACAATTATCTGTAGTGTAAAAAATGTTTGGTAACTGTCAGATTACTATTGTATGTTTGACCAATACACTGTTTTTTGTTTCCACTGCTACATTTTATTTATTTAAAGAAGTTTGATTACATTCTATTTTAGATTTGAATGCACAATTGTTTTTTAAATAAATAAGAATTCAACACTTTACATACATCTGTTATTTTGTCTTAGTTATTTTTAGTTAGTAAAGTCTGGTGCCTTAGTCTCTTCAAGGAAGGTATAAGGTGGAAGATATACAGTTTATTATTAATTCAACAATAGTATCGGATCGGTATCGGGTATCGACAGATACACAAAGCCCAGGCATCGGTATCGGTATCGGGACTGAAAAAGTCGTATCGGTGCACCCCTAATTTTCTGAGCTGATAATGTAATAATAAACCTATTAAAATGGTTTAAAAACACATGGCTCAATAGTTACAATTACTTTACAGTGTTGGAATGACTATCATTTATCAGTTCCTCACCCGTCAAAGTATAATGAGTGCGTAGATGACATGAAGCTGCCAGAAGTTAACTACTTTGAAAACAGATGGGCGCTCATACTAAACACCTACCGATCGCTTGAATTTCATGGGATTTTGTCCTCAAAATGATAAGAGCTCACATACACCTTTTATGGGGAATATTTTAACTTAAGTGCTGCACGCCAATGCTCGTTTTCTCTTGTAAGTCGTCTTTTCAGATTTGCTGGTGCTCAAACACATACTTTCTAGGAATTTCTTCAGTTTATTGCTGTTGCTGTCAACAACAGCACAGCTTAACCCTGTGCTCATTTTTATTTTTTTGTTTAATTAATTCAGTCACTCTTTTTACCCCGTTTAAACAATGGGTTCCTATGGAGAACGGAACAGAACAGCATCCAAACGGAAGTTAGTATCCATCATGGTGGAGCTCATCATTTGCTCAGGAAAAAGGTGGGTATGTACACTGACAACACATCAACAAAAATTCACTCTCTTGTGAAACAAGCTAAAGTGCTAATCCACTTTAGGACCCATTTGTTTTATTGTTGCCAAAACTGATATGCGGTAATGGGTTAAATGCTCTTCTGGGTGATGTTTGACTTTTTTTTTTAGAAGTCTTAAATCTGTTAAATTCTCCAGGGAACATGAGTTTTTATTAGCTGAATTTGCATCTGAGATGCACATTTGTTAGATTTGCACTAAGAGCACAGCTGGGTGTTGGTGGGCGGCGCTGAATGTGGGCCTCTGATTTTTAAAGCTTGAGAGTTTTTAATAAACTCGTATGTTTTGCATTACTTTGTGTTTCACATAACTTATGTTTTCAGGCCCAGTAATTTTGTCGCTAATAAAATCTTGTGTTGTTTGCTCTATAAATCAGACATAGTGTCACCCATAAAATCTGCATCATTTTGCAGTTCATATTTCAACAAACTGAAAGCTCTTTTAAAATTATTGCAGAGCCTTCGATTCTGGAGACATCCCTGAAAGAAACTATAAGAACTTTTGTTTTGACTTTATTTACACTCCATCTAGATGTATGGATGGAGCACAAGTCAATAGATAGAACCAAATATTTTAATCAGATTTAAAAACAACTGTTTCACAAGTGCTGTACAATTATGGCAAAAATCATAATCAAGATATTTGGTCAATATTGAAATCATGATTATTTAAAATGATTATTGGTGGGTGATATGATCAAAGTCATGATATGAGTCATTTTGAATGCCAGTGAAATTTCACAATTATAAATTATCAGCAAAAACAAATAGCCTACTAGGTTAATTAATGTAAGTAAAAAGCCCTAGAAACTAATTTCAGACAAAACTGACAAATAAATACAACAGAACAAAAATAAAAATTAAATAAACAGTGCTTTAGGTTTTTCAGGAAGATGTACTAACAGTGGTATTCAGATAAGTAATAGCCTACAACAGAAATTAATAAAATGTAAAATAACACTGCTGTATACATTAAATAAAGATCAATCCTTATTCAAACTACAAAAGTTATTCATTCAAGATAAGTGAGTGATTTTATCTTTTTCTTTTGTTGTTTGATTAACAATAATGACTGCAGCAGAATTATTTAGATGCTGTCACTTTAAGTGCTGCACGGATCCATTGTACTGTTACACATGCATTTTCTGTTTGCATTCACTTAAGACATACAGTAACCGACTGTGTTTACGAGGATACTTACCAAAACGGCATTTTAACATATTTGTGTGTAGGGCTGAAACGATTCATCGAGTTACTCGATGAACTCGATTACAAAAATTCCTCGAGGCAAAAATTCTGCCTCGAAGCCTTGTTAAATTCCTATACACACAGGGATCTGATTCACACAGACCGCTGTTCAATGTTCAGGAAGCACACCATAGCGCGTGATACATTTTGAATTTAGTTGGCGCGATGGCGGAGAGTAAAGATGTCCATAAACGGAAGAGAATGTCTAAAGTTTGGGATCATTACATTCTTAAAAAAGAAGAGAACAAGGTGCAATGTGTCTGTTGCAAAGTAGACCTGGCATTCCACAGCGGTAGGACTTCAATGGTAACGTAGCCTAAGCCTATACATTGATGTTCGCTGATTTTAATCCCATACTGTATTTGTAGCGATGTCGTGATGCGGTTTGACTAGATATGGTGTTTAGCTTTGATGTTTTTAAGTAGTAAACGTATTCACGTTCAATTGGAAGAGAGTATTGCCTAAAAAAAGAACCCCTTCACACACACACATACGCGCGCTCGTCTCTCTCACGCGCCAGTCAGACCAATCGCGGCAATGCATCACATATGCTTAAACTTTTATGTAACCACGAAACAATAATTTCAGCATGCATTCATTGTATACACCGGGACGTGATGTTGTGACGCGATTTTTCGAACGGATGCTTCACCTAAAATGCACTGCAATGCAAGTGATGCAAGCCAAATGCAGCTTTCTGTTGAAAATCAATGTATGTATTTCTGCCGTACCAAACTGCAATGAAGCAACTGGTCTGACTGGGGCGTCACTCTTCCTCACGCACGGCACACACACACACACACACACACACACACACACACACACACACACACACACACACACACACACACACACACACACACACACACACACACACACACACACACACACACACACACACACACACACACACACACACACAAACACAGACAGGTTGCTAGGTTCCCATAGCAAATAGGCTCACCCCAGAAATTATATATTATTTGTTAGTAGCCTAATGGTAAATGCTGCAGGTGTGGAAATCTACATAAAACAGATATTTACTTTGATGTCAGGGCTAGATTACAGCATGAAACCTGTTGTGCATATTAATAAATTAAATAGCTTTTCCTCTTCATTTTCATTATGCATTATTTGTTTTGGTTGTTTAAAAACACACCATTTTTTTATCCGATTAATCGATCGATTAAGTGTTAGATTAATCGATTACAAAAATAATCGATAACTGCAGCCCTATTTGTGTGTAGGCTATTTGACCATTTAGGCGCGTACGTGAAGGCCACAGTTAGAATAATTTGCTTATGCGTGAGGATGCGCACAGGAGGCTGCCTAGGAAATAGTATCTCTTTCACGGCTTAATACACTTTTAATAACACTGTTTACTATCAAGCACGCCCCACAGTTTAGCAACAGTAGACGGCTTTTTACAAAACTCACTTATTCGTCTGATTTGGATGTTAAGTTTGGCTAAGTTTAGGGAGGAACGAAAGCACATTGCTGTGTGCACTGGAAAGTGCAAAGTGGACGGAATGGCACAATTATAATTTTACGCCAATTATCTTGTTTCCATAATCGTTGGAAGCCAGTATCGAAATATAAATCACGATTAATCGCACAGCCCTACTGTACAATGTAAAAACGCACAACAAAAACATACTTTAGACTGATTCAAAAGCTAACAAAAAAGTACGCTTTGAGAATTGATCAAGAGTTAGTAAAGACTTGCTGGGAAATGGCAGGTCATTCCAGAGTCTTGCTACGGCAAGTGAAAAAGCTCTACCACTCTTCAATTTTAAACACATCCTATAGGGACAGTTAAACTATGTAAAGACATTGAACGACTTTTGTATAGAGATGAGGTCAGAAATGTAAGACAGGGCTAAACCATGCAAGCCCTTGTACACAAACAATTACACTTTAAACTGAATCTGTAGGGGACTGGAAGCCAATGGAGTAAATCTAGCACAGGAAAGCCATTAATCCAGTCTACAGTGACTCCTGTGATCCTTTAGCCTGACGTCGTCATACTCAATTCTAGTCAGAATATGAGTCTGATACTGCTCCGTTGGGCTGTGATTATGGGGTGTGTTTCAACCGAACCTGGAAAGACCTCATTTGGATAGACCGACAACCAATCAGAGCAACGGAGCGACGCATAACGTTAGTTGTCAAATGTCAACAGAACTCAACTGAACACAGTGTTGCCATGTCCGCGGGTTGAAGCGACCCCAATTATGTGATATACAGACCCAGGAATGCGATTTTTAGCTGCCAGCCCTGCCAAAATAACACATATTTTACCCCCCAAATGCCTTTTTTCCCGGAGAACCCCCCCTGGAAAGCTATTGGGCTTGTTTTTGGCTAGTTTTGAGGAACGTTAGCAATTGGGCGGGTTTTGTTGTAAAAACTTGGCAACCCTGTCTGCACGCACGCTGGAATAAGTAGCCTAACGTTAGAAGAACAAGATTAGTGTAAACGATCTTTGCCGGTGTGGTAAAAAAATTATTTAAGGATACACAGAGTACTTACCAACACGATCATCATTTCTGAGAGAAATAGTAAAGGTGAATGCATATACGAACAAGTTCTCCTTTTAGGATTAGAACAAATTCAACCCAAGCGGCTTTTGATGACGTGGATGATTACGTTACTGTTTATCATCTGTCCATCATCGTCTAAAGCCCGCCCTGACAATTTCATTGGTCCGAACAGTTTCTGTTCGGGCATAATTACTCCTCTACCGATCAATTCCAGACCGAACTGCCCGAGTAAAAATGTTGTGGGCGGGGCTAAGTTCGGCTGGCATTCAGGCTAGTGATCCTTCAGAAATCATTCTGATCTGCTGATTTGCTGCTCAAGAAACATTTCTTATTATTATCAATGTTGAAAACAGTTGTGCTGCTTAATATTTTTGTTTAAACCTTGATTCACTTTTTTAAGGATTCTTTGATGAATAGAAAGTTAAAAATGAGCATTTATTTGAAATATTGTAAATGTCATTTTTGATCAATTTAATGCACCCTTGCTGGATAAATATAATAATAATAATGTACTAAATTTATTTAAAAAAAAATACTGACCCAAGAACTTTTGAAAGTTAGTGTAACTCTGTCTGATGGCAAAGCAGAATATACAGTTCTGTTTCAGAAATGTGTAAACTTTAAAATACAGTACGAGTCTGACCACGTGCCTTTAAAAAATAATAATAATAATTAAGACAATAGCATGCATGAACTTTGAAAACTGTGGTAAATTCAGCATATAGAGGCACTAATTTTACCATTATTATTTTAGTTTTAGCTATTTTTTTTTTTAGTTTAGTGACTGCCGCAGATATAACGTTTTAAGATTAATTTCATAATCTCTAATTTTCACAGTCAATTATTTAATGAAACGATGAAACCCCTCTTGGGCTCAGCCCTGGATGTATATGGGTCAGAGTTGGGGATGGATGAATGTGATGGTGTCACAGTTGTTTGACATTTGAATTATCGTTTTTGTATTGTACTCTGTATAAAAGCAACTTGTGTACCAAAAAAAATAAAGGGCAGTATCCTCACAGAGAACTGTATGAAATATCCAAGAAGCCAAAAGCTGAATTTTCCTATCGGTTTCATTAGTGCTACTCTTTGGTATAGTCAGATACACCAGGGAGAAAATGGACTTCTCGGACCTATAACATATGATGAGTCTGCAAGTACATGGAAGAAAAGAAGAAGAAAAAAGCATCATCAAAAAACCAGCCGGGAAAACCAGCCATGTGGAAAAAGGGCATTTCAGTCATTACAAATGTTTGTTTACGCATCCCATAATTGCTTTGTGTGTCAGACCGCCACGGCACTCTATCCACGTACTTGTAATTTAATCATCTTTCACCAACACAAAGCAGAGACAAGTTTAAAAGTGTGTTTCTCTCAAATAAAGAGATTGTCCGCAGAGAGCCGCACTGGCTCTGGTCCGTGTCGGAGTTCCTGAAGCGTTTGGCGTGGATATTCTCACTTAGGTTGTCATGGGGAAAATAAGCTGTCCCAAGGAGGTTTCCGGCTAATGAGACTTGAGGATTTTGCATATGCAAGTACAGCAGATTATTATCAGCTCAAGGACCTCAGAGAGCCTGACGGAGGGTCTGAATTCAGTCTCTTCTCTGGTTTACCCATATTCCTCACAGTTGCAATGTGTGCTGGGATTTTTCTGTTCTGCTGTGCTTTTTTTTCTTCTCTCTGTAGAGGGAGTCTTTGATTGATATTTCTATCAAGCACAAATGGAAGTACAAATTTTTGAAAGTACAGCCTGTTTTGACAGTTGATTTTCCTCATAAGCACTATTGAGATCCATCTTCTATTATTGGTTCCTCTCTCCATCGCTGTATACATCATTTTCGGCATCTCTCATACCCTCTTTTGCAGCCTGATGCCTATATTATTGCACTCACTTTAAACCTCTTGAGCCTAATAAATGCATACAAACATCCTCTCAAGAAATACAAACCCTTGTTTTGGAGAGTTGCTTTGAGAACGTCAATATGCATCACCTCAATTCATGTGAGTGCTTTGAGAGATTATACCGAAAGACAGTGATGCTGATAGGATGCCAATTGGAAATTACACATGATATTGGGTGTGACCTCACAGATTTTCCTGGCCTCCTCCCACTCCTCATTCAGCTCTGCCTATCCTGGTGGAGTCAAAATGCGTTGCCAATTCTCAGTTTTCACATCTTCTTTGCGCTCTCTATATACTCATTTGGCATGGATTCAAGTGTTGTTTTGTAATACACTCTCCTTGTTGTTGGCAAGCCGAGAAGGGGGGTGAAAATTAAAAGGGTGAGTTTTTGTGATGCCTGTTCCAAAAGCAAATTTTAGATTAATAACTAGAATTACAGAGAGCCTGTGGCGAGCATTAAAGTTTTTGAATGAGGTGCAGGTGTGACGAGAAGTAGATTGACACTGCAGCACGGTGAACCCTGCATCTTTTCTCCATCACTCCTCGCATTAGGTCTCAATCAGTCAACTCGCTCTGCTCACAAACCCCACATGCTCACTGACTGCCCATATCTGCATCATTCAGGTGTCACAATGACCTGCTTGATACGGGAGAAATGCTGTTTCTTCTACACTTCATTTCCTATAGCAAAATCCACTGAGAAGTTCCTTTTGTCCTGTGATCTCTTTGTGATATAGGCAGCTTAAGTTGGTGTGTAGATGTTGAGTGGCCCTTCAGGCGGTTTGACCTTTGTGCTTTTGTGGTATGGGACCTCTCTGTTTTGAGCGGAGTTTGTGTAGTACTATTGAGAAGATCATGAAACATGTAATGTTTTTATATTCTTTCAGTCCAGTGTTGGAACTGATAAAAACTCAAATAATTTGTCTCTGTATGTTATTTGCTGTTCCTGCTACTCTGAGTGTAGTTTACTGTTTATGCATGTCTGTTGCATGCTACATTTACATTACATAAATGCATCTGGCACATGCTATTATCCAAAGAGACTTACATTGCATTCAAGGTATACATTTTTTATAGGCTCATGCATTCTCTATGAATCAAACCTATGACCTTGGTGTTGCTACCGGCATGCTCTCCTGTTTGAGCTACAAGGGATTTGACTTAAGGGGGTCGAAGACTGGACGAGAAGCACCACACCACGTCTGAAGTGCACAGCTACAACTACAAAGGCTGTTCAAAATCCTGCACACCACTCATATACACAACCATTCAAAAGTGTGTGGTAGGTACGATTTTTTAATGTTTTTGAAAGTCTCTTATGTTCACAAAGACTGCATTTATTTGAAAAAATGCAGTAAAATAGTAACATTTGTGAAATATTACAATTTAAAATAATTGTTTTTTGATTTCAATATAATTAACTACCAGTAAACTAGCATTTTTTTTTTTTTACATTTACTACAAAATGTAAATGTAAACATGTCAATGTATTATCGATGTTGAAAACAGTTGAGCTGCTTACCAACTCCAAACCATGAGGTCTACAAACAGCAGTGAAGTTTTCCATTAAATTACATTATATTTCTCCCAAATCGTTTTAATGTATATAATGGTATCACCCTTGGCTGGAAGATTGTGTACTGTGCACTTTTCAGTAATTTGTTTCTTTCTGTGGCTTGAATAAAGTCTATGTTTCCTAGAGAAATATAAAATAAATACCATAAAACAGTGGTTCCCAAACTTTTTAGGGTGGCGTACCCCCGAGGCATTTAACATAATTGTATCCCCATATTCCACTTATACTGCTATCACACCTTTTCCATTATATTAATATTTTCCCCCTAAATTGATTTTGTTTTATGTCAAATTCTTAAAATTCAATAATATATTAAATTAAGCAATAAATTCAACTAAATGAATAATTTCAATCAAATGAAATCATTATCAACATCTTTGCACTGCAATGGTACAAGTTCCATCTAAACGCATTTATGCTCAGATGTGTCATTAATTCAATCACAATGGCACAAATAGGCTAATGTTATGAGATAATGTTTTAAATAATAATTAGTGGTGGGCCGTTATTGGCGTTAACGTGAGACTCTTATCGGGCGATAAAAAAAATATCGCTGTTAATCTATTCTCAAAGTTGGGTTGGGAGCTGGGTCTATACTACGCAAGCTATGATGACTTTCACCTTGATATTTTAGCGCGGATGTACACCTAGCCAAATTGCACTGTAGTAGGGGGCGAGAGAACGAGTCTTCGAACTTGTGTGTATGCCTACTAATGTTGTCAAAAATAGCGATATTTCGCTATGTATCGATACTGAAATATCTGAAATGATATGATACTCATTTTCTACAGTATCGATATCAGCCGCGCTCTCCTCTCCGACCGACAGTGAGTTGACACGCACCCACCTCCTCTCAGTCCGTTTAATCCTCTGAACATTGCGAACGGGTGTTCTGTTGGATTTTTCCTCATGACAGCGTGTTAGTATTGGTGTGACCGGTCTGAATTTCGCGCGGGGTTGCACATAACGTTACTTCTACTAATTCCCGCAGATTTCACGCTTGCATCTGAAGCGCACACACTCATACCGTAATAAAGCAGCCTCTGACATACAAGTGCAAAAATGAGCTCCTTTTTCCATCTTATTAAGGGTCAAATACACTCAAAAATGTCTCAATGCCCATCTTGGTGAGATGTAACGTAAACAGTCGTAACCAGCTCACAGGAACAGTGTTTGGGATCCATGCGTGCGTCAGGTCTTAAAGGGACAGAAGTTATTTATTATTTAAACTACAAAAAGACAAACGATCACTTATGAGCACACATATTCTGAATGCCTTCGGCAGAATTCAAATGAGCCATTTTAATCTAGATTAATTTCAAGATTACAGTGAGATTAATCTAGATAAAACAAATTCTTCTATGCCCACCTCTAATAATAATACAAATGTTCAGTAGAGAAATATGAAGTGATGGTAAAAACGAAGTGATAAATACTTTTAAATATTAAACTAAAACCGCCAGAATGTGGCAGCAAGTCACTGTCTAAATGAGTCATCAAGCAAGTGGCTGTATTTATGAATGGCTCATTTTATCAGTGACTCATGATTCGTTCAAAGCTGCAGATTCGTTCACAAACGAAACACCGCTGTGTGTTGCTTGGATACGCACCACAGTTCTGCTGTGGCTTTCATTGGAACTATTATTTTATTTCAAAATATAGCAAACTATACTGTGTTTAAAATGTACATCACTTAATATTACCTTTTTTTTGTTGAACTGTTGTATAAAATAAATGTGACATTAGCAAGTGTGTAGATATTCGGGAAAAATTGCATTCTTGCTCCAACAATATATTATCAACATTATAAATAAAAGAGAGTTTGAGTCTGAAATGTTTAGTTCACCCAAAAATAAAAATTCTGTCATTAATTACTTGCCCTTATGTCGTTCCAAACCCGTAAGACTTTCGTTCATCTTCGGAACACAAATTAAAATATGTTTGATGAAATCTGAGAGCTCTCTGACCCCTCCATAGACAGCTATTTAATTACCACTTTCAAGGCCCAGAAAGGTAGTAAAGACATCATTAAAATAGTCCATGTGAATCCAGTGATTCAACCTTCATTTTATGAAGCAACGAGAATTGATGAAAAACAAAAATAACGACTTTATTCAACAATTTCTTCTCGTCTGTGTCAGACTCCTACGCTGTTGACGTAGTGTAAACAGTGTTTGCTTCCGAGTTATACGGCAGAATTGCGGCTCACCATTGGCTAGCTCCTGGGTCAGCATTACATGCATGCGTTGTGGTGCTCACATGAACAGTGTTGGCCAATGGTAAGCCGGCATTCTGAACTAGAAAGCGTTGCACTGTTTACACTATGTCAACAGCATAGGAGTCTGAGCTAACCCTAGGTGAACTAACCCGAACTAACTAAATCGATCTCTATGCTAAAACCATACTTTTACAAAGGTTCAGTGTTGAGAACGGCAGTAATGTAGCGTGATTTTCTGAGGCAGCATACTCTGCTGCACACAACCTACTGTATCATATGCAGCTGCTTGTGTGGATGCAGTCAGTTTTGACTGCAAAAGATGATTTAATTTGATTGGATGTCATGTATTTAACCTTTTACGGCACTACCATCTTCCTGTTTTTACATTAGAGACTGCACATTGCCTGTTAGAAATGAATGCTCGGTTTTAATGTTATTTTAAGCTGGGGCAGAATTACATAAATGGCAAAACTCAGCATTTTGTTTGCGTACCCCCTCTGTCACCTCACGTCATCAAATATCATAAAAAACAACCCATTTCTTTTTCCATTTGTGCTGTTTTTATAAATCACCTTACTTCATCAACCACGCTTTGTTGATTTTTGAAATTAACTTTTGCCTGTGTAGTGATTAACTGTTTTGCACTGCCACCTTGAACTTGTTCTGGTAACATGAACACACAGTAAGTGATTGTTGCTGATGCGTGCGTGTTTTGACAACATTTAAAAATGTTTGACTTTATGCAAAGGTGCAGTAGCTGAATGAGAATGAAGTCAGTGTTCATGTCTTCTGTCAGATACTGTAATTGAGTGTGATGTTCTATATGACTTGTCTCTGCCCACATATAATATGCTATATAATAACAAAGAAATGCATAGCAAAGCATGTCATAAATTGTGAGTTAAATCATTTAGTGTTCATGGTATGATGTACTCTGCATCCGGAAAGTATTCACAGCGCTTCACTTTTTCCACATTTTGTTATGTTATAGCCTTATTCCAAAAATGTATTAAATTCATTATTTTCCTCAAAATTCTACAAACAATACCCCATAATGACAACTTACAAGAAGTTTGATTGAAATCTTTGCAAATTTATAAATAAATAAAAAAACGAAGAAAAAAAAAATGCACATGCATTCACAGCCTTTGCTCAATACTTTGTTGAAGCACCTTTGGCAACAATTACCGACTCAATTATTTTTTGAGTATGATGCTACAAGCTTGGCACACCTATTTTTAGGCAGTTTCTCCCATTCTTCTTTGTAGGACCTCTCAAGCTCCATCACAGCCGTTTTCAGATCTCTCCAGAGATGTTCAATCGGGTTGAAGTCTGGACTCTGGCTGGGCCACTAGGATAGTCACAGAGTTTTTGTTATCTTGGCTGTGTGCTTAAGGCCGTTGTCCTGTTGGAAGATGAAACTTTGCCCCAGTCTGAGGTCCAGAGCGCTCTGGAGCAGGTTTTCATCAAGGATGTCTCATTGCTGCATTCATCTTTCCCTCGATCCTGACTAGACTCCCAGTTCCTACCGCTTAAAAACATCCCCCCAGCATGATGCTGCCACACCCATGCTTCACTGTAGGGATGGTATTGGCCAGGTGATGAGCGGTGCCTGGTTTCCTCCAGACATGACGCTTGCCATTCAGGCCAAAGAGTTCAATCTTTGTTTCATCAGACTAGAGAATTTTGTTTCTCATGATCTGAGAGTCCTTCAGGTGCCTTTTGGCAAACTCCAGGTGGGCTGTCATATGCCTTTTACTGAGTGGCTTCTGTCTGACCACTATCATACTGGCCTGATTGGTGGAGTGCTGCAGAGATGGTTGTTCTTCTGGAAGGTTCTCCTCTCTCCACAGAGAAATGCTGGAGCTCTGTCAGAGTGACCATCGGGTTCTTGCTCCCTGACTAAGGCCCTTCTCCCCCGATCGCTCAGTTTGGCCGGGCGGCCAGCTCTAGGAAGAGTCCTGGTGGTCCCAAACGTCTTCCATTTATGGATGATGGAGGCCACTGTGCTCATTGGAACCTTCAATGCTGCAGAAATCGCCCCAGATCTGTGCCTCAATACAATCCTGTCTTGGAGTTCTACAGACAATTCCTTGGACTTCATGGCTTGGTTTGTCCTCTGACATAGAGACAGAGCGTATTTAGGCCACGCCCACACCGGGGGGGGGGGAACAATCCAACGCTCTCCATTGACTTTGCATTGCGTGAGGCTGCCTCATTGTCATTTCGGACTTATAACAAAAAACAGAACAATGTCTAAAAGCTGATATGTGACAAGGTGTACAGCAAACAAGCTAAAAAAACACAGAAATAAGTCGTTTATAAGCCGTTTATAAGCCGTCGACCCAAAAAAACGAGCGTTTAAGAAGATAAAAGTGGATACAGGCAATACGAAGTGAAGCTTCAGCAGGAAGAATGGGTAAATTTTGGGATCCTGACACTCAGTATGCCTCAATATGTCTGTGTGCAATAAATATGTTGTCACTGTTAAGTCAAATATCCAAATGTCCGTTTTATATATTATATTTACTGTCGCTGATGACGTTCCCCTCTAGTCGCCGTAGTTCTCAGTGTAATGTGACCCGTCGCGCGCTGTCTCAATGGCCTGAATCCACTTTTTTGTCCTTAAACGCTCGTTTTTTGGGTCAACAGCTTATAAAAACGTCTGGGTTTTTGCTTCTGGGTTTTGTTTAGCTTGTTTGCAGTACACTTTGTCACATATCAGCTTTAATACATTGTTCAGCTTTTTGTTATAATTCCGAAATGACATGGAGGCAGCCTCCCGCAATGCAAAGTCAATGGAGACGTTTTGATTGTTTTCCCCCCCGGTGGGCGTGGTCTTCAGATTATGACGCGTGCCGCTCTGTCTCTATGCACTGTTAACTGTGGGACCTTATATAGACAGGTGTGTGCCTTTCCAAATCATGTCCAATCAACTGAATTTACCACAGGTTGACTCCAATCAAGTTGTAGAAACATCTCAAGGATGATCAGTGGAAACAAGATGCAGCTGAGCTTAATTTTGAGTGTCATGGCAAAGGCTGTGAATACTTATGTAGATGTGATTTTTTTATTTTTAATACATTTGCAAAGATTTCAAACAAACTTAATTCACGTTGTCATTATGGGGTATTGTTTGTAGAATTTTGAGGAAAATAATGCATTTAATCCATTTTGGAATAAGGCTGTAACTGTTACACAACAAAATGTGGAAAAAGTGAAGCTGTAAATACTTTCCGGATGCACTGTATTATGCACTGCTGCACTTAAACACTTTGCCCTGCATTGTTAATTTTTTGCAGTATTAAATATATGTTACTTTATTGCATTTAAATAGTGATCAGACTTTCATACGGCTACTTAAAAGAGCTCACTAGTAACATTAGCAGTAGAAATGCTATAGTAGTATTGCACATCTTCTATATTGTTTTTCTTTACTCTCAGCAAGTGATCATTGTTTGGTCTTTTCTCTGCATGGGCCGTTTCTTCCTTGCAGTTCTTTCACAAAGTGTTTATGAGCATTAAATACCAAATCACTCAGCAAGGAGTAATCAGCATGACATTCATTCAAACACAAAACGTCAAGAAGTCCCTCAGCTCTCAGAACAACAACACAAAATGCAGTGACTCACTTCCAGTGAAAGAATATCCTGGATGAAAGTGAAAGCGGCTGAAAGTCCAGCTTTTTCTGAACAGAATCCTTCAGACGGTAATTAGTCATTCTTGAGTTTTATGGTGATTTATTCCCAGGGCCTCATTCAACTCATCTGGTGTTTTGCATAGGCTAAATGTCATGTTTGTAGTCATTTAGTGTCAATCATTTTAAATGCTTTATTTGTGTGAGACCGAAAGCAGTTTTTTTTACAGTTTCGTGTATGAATAGACAACGTGTTTAGTATAGATACACTACCATTCAAAAGTTTAGGGTTGATAAGATTTTTAAAAAATAGTTTTGGAGAAAGATTCTTATGTTCACCAAGGCTGCATTAATTTGATAAAAAAATACTGTAAATAACAGTAATATATACTGAATAGTAATACAATTTAAAATAACTTTGTGGAAACAAAGATACATTTAAAAAAACAGATTTTCTGATGAATAAAAAGTTTAAAAGAATAGCATTTATGTGAAAAATAAATCTTATAAAATATAAATATCTTAAATGTCACATTTGATCAGTTTAATGCATCCTTGCTGAATAAAACTATTGATTTTCTGTAAAAGAAAATGACTCCAAACTTTTGAACAGTATATTGTAAATCAGTAATGCTTTGGTTCAATTTGTTAACGCATTAGGTCTCGTAAACTAACAATGGACAACACTTCATTTTCTCGCAATATTTTGTCATTATTCGTAATACATTGCCTAATATCAATTCATAGAACTTGTTAATAATGCTAAAACTATATTATGCAGTTCATGATACCTAATATATTGTTAAGTGTTAGCAATAAATCTTAGAAAAGACAAGGGAATTTTGAGAATCACATTGATTTATGTCTTTTTGGAGTCGATTTATGAAAACCCATCAGAAATGTTAGGTGTCTGTTGCAGTAGGCGTTCTATTTATATGCAAAATAGGTAAATACAAAAGATTGCCAGCTTTATATAATAATTACATTTTGTATAAACTGTGGCTTTGGTAATTATTCACTTAAGCAATGCATGTTTCATAAAATAAATAATAAAAACTCAACAAAGAGCACACACAGATGTACTCACTGTGTCTCTGATAAAACCATGGAATTATGTTCCCTCTCTTACAGTGAAGTCCACATTTCAAAAACTGCCTTGCCCATTAAGCACAGGAGAGTTTCTACTTTGGATGTTCACAATATGATTTGTAAATGGACCATATGATGAGCAGAATAAATGAGTCTGATATAGATATACGTGTTTTCAAGGTAGGCTTGAAAACACACACCAAAACACCCCTTTTGAGGTTACACATGCTGTTTACAAATGAAAAGCGATTTGTTTGACTCTTAGTAACAGTATTTCACTCTGAAGAGCCCCCTTTGTGTATTTTGGGTTCTTTGCTTGGTTTGTCTTCTCTAGTGTGGATCAAGCCTTTCCAAAACTGGTGTACTCATCTTTTAGAGATCTTGTCTGAGTTTAAAGTGTTGTGAGTCAGACTTCCTATCTTCCCTGAGTGTGCAGTTCAGAGGCACACTGTTCCTAATCCCATTCCTTTCAGCCTGTCTCCCTCCCCTTTCCTCATATCTCCTCATGAAGCCTGACAGAAGCTCTTTACATCTCTATAGATTTGAACATGCAAAATCTCCTCACATCTGCAGATTCGTTAATTCATGGTAGCACTTCTAATGAATACGTAGACATTAGACAAGATTAATTTGCATGGTTTCTCTTTAAGATTCATTAGAATTTATAAGCAAATTGTTTTTGCATCGCAAGAATCTTAGTCATGATGATCTTAGTCAGACGCGTTTGAAGTAGCAAGTTATTAATTCCTCTCTTTGTCCTTTTAGATTATCAACATAAGAAAGAGAGATTCAGCCCTTTTGTGCACAGTCATTTTCTCAAATGTTGTATTTTTTTTTGTTTTATGTTCTCTTTTCTTTTCACCACTTCCTCTACTCAGCGAAGCTACTCGGCTCCCCTCACAAACTCTGATCCAATTATCTCTTTGAGCAATGTTCTTGTTATCATCAAATGAATATGCTGTTCTTTATATCAACTTCATGTTTTTAATCTGTCAGATTCATCGCTTTGCTTATTCACTATCATTTCCCCATTAATCATTGACAATCTGTTCATCGTTGCTCATTGTTTTGCTTTTTATTCTTCTTCTCTGATCTTTTCTTTCTTGTGTGCCCTCCCTTTACAGACACCCTTGGTGAATCACGAGCCAATAATACTGAATTCTGAAACCAGAATTTACATTCAGAGATAATTTACTAACAGAGATATGAATTCCAGTGAATTAATCTTCGATTATAAAAAAAACAACAACAAGAACAACAACAACAAAACAGCTGGCTCCTGTCAACCCTTAGCTCAAGGACTTCAATATTAAGACTGATTGCCGATATTGTTTAGAACCCACAATGCCTCTCCGGAGTAAAAGAATTTGTGAAACATCTCTCGCAGCAGAGCAAGTTGTTTAGATTGACACTGCGGAGGCGGACAAAAACAATGCGACTGAACATGACAAATTCTTCGGTTGATCATCTATCTGAACAGCTGCTCAAAAAGCCTCATGCCACAGCATAAATTTGTTTTTGCAATCTGGTCCTTAACCTCGTTGTTTCTCATCAGTGTTGAAAACAGAATTACTTAGCTTTTCAAAACCGATTCCCACCCCCTGCAAAGAGGATCACCACCTACTAATTTTATGTGATGAGTTGTTATGAGGCAAGCACGTGTTATTTACCTCATTCCGTCTAATGTATGATCTGCACTTAATACTAGTGGGTGGTGTTAAAACAGGCTTTTATTTTCTGCCTATTTTTAAAGTGTTAACAAATGCACAATCCTTCCCTTAGAAGACCATAAGTAGACTTAGTGGGGGAAGTAGACCATGTTGTATCATGCAAGGCATTAAGTACGTTTATACACATGCACAGTTATAATAATTTTTGCACCAAAATTTTAAGCAGCACAACTGTTTTCAACTTATAATAATATAAAGTATTATATGATAATGTTAAGAAATGTTTTTGAGTACCGAATCAGCATATTAGAGTGAATTCTGATCTGATGGATCATGTAACATGGAAGACTGGAGTAATATGTGCGTTTACATGGAGCATTGCATTCCGATTATAATCTGTTTAAAAATCCTATCTGAATGAAAATGTTGATTTAAAATTTCAATCAGGTTTTCTAATCCATCCGATAGGACATATAAAAACTTGATCAGACTGAAAACCAAAACTGGAAAGTTTTGCGCATGTAGAAATTATGTAAACAAGCGCCTTGTTTTGGGCACGGGAATGGGCGTGTGTACTGCTTGATTAATATAAGCTTCTCACGTGCTCAGAATAGATGAATACTAAGTCTGCTTTTTTTAAACAAAGAAAATTAGGATGTTATTATTATGCGACAACCGCGGTAAACTCGTGCATTTGTTAAATTTAAAGCTTGTGGCCTATAAACTCGCACATCAACTCAATCACTTTATTTATTGTTCATGTAAACGTTATGTTCGGATTCATTAATCGGAATGATATACTGCACATGCTTAATGAATGTCGAGCCACAGTCACATTATCTAGGTCTGTTAGTTTGACTTTGCAAAAATCTGACTTGTACGATTTTAGTAGGCCTCAGTCCAACAGAAATCGAACTTTTAAAGTGCACACAAAAGCACTTATCGACTGTAAATTAAAATATAGTATGTGAGATAACAAGCGCTGTCACTGATGAACTATGGGTTGCGGAGGTCATATCCCAAAAGAGTCGGATCCAAACTCACCCAGACTCATAATAACATAGTTTTGCTCCATTGAGCTTTTCAAACCCAAACACTGGCATGGCGATCTCTCACTAAATTAGCCACCAGTTGAAAACCGCTCCGGCAAAACATGAGGGTCTTTTTTCTGTATAGAATAATAAGCTGTTCTTTGACTATCGTGCTGGGAACAAGAAACGGGAAGCAATTAAAATATGTTTGAGCATGTCAGAATTTTAGGCTCTTGTTCGTATTAAACTATCTTTTTTTCATGTCCTTTGTGCTCTGGTCTCTCAGTCTGATGACCACAGTCTGTGTCTACATAATCATTCAAGCTAGCATACATGTGTGTGTGGCTGCACATAGTGGCCTGCTGTATGAATTATGCCTTGGGAATTATCCTGGATCCATGAATCTACATAATCTTGACAGCGATACTCTAAGCATATGTGCTTGTTGGCTCTCAAATGAGGTCGTGCCAGCAGAGGCTGACGTGTGAAGGAGTGAATATGTCCGAGTGTAGATTGCTTATCTCCACCATGAAAACTTCAACGGATATCTCTCCTTCAGCTTCCAGTCTTCATGTCTCATGGTACCTTTCGCCAAATCACTCTCTCCACTCTTCCCCTCAATTAATTCCACTCACTGCATCAGGAGAATGTTGGACGATTAAAATGTTGTGTAGCCTTTGTGTTCCCCCACCAAGCCCATTAGCCACCGCTGCTAATTAGCATCTCAGCTGGATGTATGTCAGGTGGTGTAAAAGAAGACAAGCTGTGGGTTGCGCCACCAGAGACCTCTCCATAGAAAGACTCTTCCACTAACATCCTCTTTTCTCCATCTGACAGCTCAGCGGGTGGAGCGAACAGCGCCTGTTATTTAGATAGCCCACATCAAACACGCTCTTTCTATTTAGCATGGCCCCACCTACTTCAATCGGCATAATAGCTGCCCATGGTTCCTCAGCGCTCTTGCTGTCTTTAGGCTTTTTCTGTGTGATACCTCTTCTCAGTGCTACACATAGTGAAAAGACAAAACAATTGGCCCCTCATGTGGCGCTCACATCATCAATTGTACTTTCTCTAATGTACTTTGATGTCTTTGATAACATGTTCTTCTTCCTCCCTAACTACCTGATACCACTATCTCAAACCTGGCTTAAATTGATACAGCATTTCACCCCAAAACACAAATTCTGTCATTCCAAACCTAAGTACGACTTACTTTCCTCTTTGGAACACAAAAGGAGATATTTTGAAGAATGTTGGATACCAATCAGTTCTGGTGAACATTGACTTCCATTATATGGACCAAAAAAAAAAAAGAAGATATTTCTCAAAATGTCTTAAAGGTCCTTTTCTTCGTGATCCCATTTTTCAAACTTTAGTTAGTGTATTATGTTGCTGTTAGAGCATAAATAATACCTGTAAAATTATAAAGCTCAAAGTTCAATGCCAAGCGAGATATTTTATTTAACAGAAGTTCCCTTTCAAAGCCTACAGCAAACGGCCGGTTAGGACTACATCCCTATACTCCCTGCTTTAATGACGTCAATAGAACAGTTTGTTGACTAATCCCGGAGTCAAATCACCTTTGTTTGGCCTTCCCAGGGACGCTGTACTTTGAGCGCATGCATCTCCCCGTTATGGTAAGAGGCGTGACCTTTCCGGGCAACGTGTTTGGCATTAAGGTATTATAAACATTAACATCATGAAATTCTGTAAAGCTGCTTTAAAATAACGGGTATTGTGAAAAGAGCTATACAAATAAATTGACTTGACCAGTGAAGGTGGTTGGCAAACATAGTCTTTCTGTTGATAGCTACAAAGGAAGTCTTGCTGGTTAAATTAATGACCATAAAATGCATAAAGTGGATCAGACTGACTCAGTAGTTGTTGTTTATTTTCTCTCTAAAAATAATTTATTTCCTTTTATTCCCTATATTTCTCAAATCTTATAGGTGGACTTTTACTGTACATATCTATTGGTCAAGTACTTGACTACTAGAGTCTTCATTAAGGGGGTCAAAATCACATGTATGAATCTTGACTGGCATTTTCCAATAATAATATTTAATTCCTTACCACTCCTTTAAAGGTCCCATGGCATGGATTTTTTTATTTTATTTTATAATGTATACTGAGGTGTACTTATATTGTTAATATGATTTTTACATCCAAAAATGTCATAATTTAGAAATAAAAGGCATTTTTTCTATACTGATGTTTGCCCTCTGGCTGAATGCCCTGTTTCAAGGGGCGTGTCTGCTGTGAGACTTCAGTAAAAAACGCCCACTGTTGTGATCGGCTGACATCTTTGCATTTGAAATGTGTTATCAGATCAGATTGTAGCGGAGGGGGTGTGGTTTAACGAGGTCTACGAGGTACGAGCCTGCCAGAGAGACTGATGGACCTGAGTTCACTTCTCATCAGTTCTCAGCACGTCTCAGTTCATTGAACTGTTGTAGTTACTAGAATATACTTCAGGTTATTCATTTATTTCTAGTCGGAGGGACTGTCACTCATGTCAGAAAGTTAGTAACTTTAGTAAATTATGGGTCAGCGCTGACTCGAGATGCGAACCGCTTAGAACGATTCAGTCCCATTTGGTGAACTGGTTCAACCGATTCACTAAAAAGAACCGGTTCAAAAGAACAATTTGTTCGCAAACCGGACATCACTAGGGGACCAGAGATGGAGCGATTGCTAACAAAGTTATATTGTAACTACTGAGTTGTGAGAGCGCTGTCTGCACAAGTTTGTTTTGTTTGTATCTGAGAGTTCTGAATAAACACAAGTTTTTATTAGACGCCGAGCCCATCTTCCTCCTTATTCTAACAACTTTGTAATACATGTAATGTACCATTACAGCTGTTGAGATGAACGAGTTACGAGTAGGCTTAGTGTTGATTATAGCATTATTTTAAGATATTTTCCTATCATATGAAAAGCATCAGTGGCGTACGCGCATTGAGTACACAGCGCAAACAAAGACACAACAGCGCAGCAATCGAATGTAATCCAGTTTTTTTGGGGATAGCTTGTTAGCCTAGCCCGGATACTCCGCGCTTACCCCCCTTCTGCTTAATCTCGCGCCTCGTATGGTGCCTCCGCTGTGGGCGAGATGCAGCACTGGGGGTCGGTGATGTTGGAGGCTCACCGGTCAGTGCAGCCCGAGCTTCGGCGTGCGTGAGGTTTATCTCTAAAGATGTGGCTCTGCCGATGTTGAGTAGAAACTCACGATTGTATGCACATTTTAGAACATTTTACAAAAACACTGACTCACAAGATAGAAAACACGAAAACACCTTTCTGTCGGGAGAGAGAGAAGCCGCAGCATGTGCACAAATAATAAAGTTCTGTGTGAACTTGAATAATTAGCTACACATCAGAAATCACTGATTACAGATCAGAAGGAACTGAAAAAAGACTTCTGTTTTCATTTGTACATCCAAATACTGAGGAACTGCCAGCATTCACTCGTTCACAAGCCATGATCTCTGGAGGAAAAAAACAATATGGCGCCCGCATGGGCGTGCCAAATTGTCTCGGCGGAGGAAAGCGAGGTAACCGTGCCTGGGATGACGTCATAACAGGAAAATTCAAGATAAGCTCGTCTGGGCTGTCATTTTCTCAAAGGCAGAGAAAGACAGCCAGAACTCAGTTTACACCGATCAACATTTCTAGCCACTTGGGGACAATATTCAGGCTAGGGGAACTCATATTAATGTTGAAAAACCTCATAAAATGAAAATGTCATGCCATACAACCTTTAATTATTATTCTATGTTTCTTTGTTACAAAGTCAGTTTTATAATTTTTTGTTGATAAAAGACAATTCCATATTTGTAAATAAGTCAATGTTTGTAGTACATTGCATGTGTGGGATGCCTTGGTGACAAATTCATTGTATGTTTTGCACACTTGGCCAATATGTATCAAATTAAATGTTTTATTAAATATACAAACAGGTTTCTTTCCCTTTGAAGAAAACCAGAGAATAGAATACGGGTCATTTTGAACCCCTCTATGCATTTCCATGTCCTGTAGCTCTTTTGAGTCCTACATTTTGGGGTTAATAAAGCTTGGTGGGGTAATAGTACAATTGTTTTAATGAACTTTTTGATAAACACAGAGTGTTGTTTCACAATATATTAATTTCTCATAAACAGCCTGTCAGCCAAAACTGTAGTTGGTCATTATTTAAGTTGTTTATATCCCCCTGACCCTGTTGAGAATATCATAGAACATAAAAATGTATGTGTCCGTTTAATGTAAGCTTTTGTTCTTTTAAACAACCTTTTGCTTATAACTCTTCCCATAATACATTTCACTCCTGGTCACTGAAGGTGTGATATTGAGAGGCTGCTTACTGGTAAGTGTTTTATCTCATAATGAAGAGGGTATGATATGCCTCCTGTTTTTCCTCTTCCTTAATAACCTCAAACGCATGGCCAGTTGTAATACACTTAAACTCATATCCGTGCCTTTTATCCCGAAGAGTCACAAATTGGATTGAAAATGAAGAGTTGCTTGAGTGTATTATACTCGGAAAAGGATCGTGGGATTTAAAAAGGCAAAAAAAAAAAAAAACGCTGCTTAAACATCAGGCGGGCACGCTCTTTCGCTTTCAAGGCTGGGACACAGGTGCCACCATCTCTATCAGAAATTCATGACATTGGGAATTGTGTTTGCTTAATCCCACTCAAAATGGAACTGGGTAATAGCTGTTTTGCTGCAATAATTTATTCATAGTTCCCAAGAAACTAAGGGTTGTGTTCCTATCCACTGCAAATAAATGGAGGAAAGAAGAGACAACCCGCTGGGCGGGTTTGTCAGATTTTTAGAGATGTGCTCTCGATAAGTGCGATGGATGTTAGGGGACTGAAAATGATCTCTGCGGTACCAAGCAGGTGTCTTTTTTTTCAGTTCGCACCCCAAACATGACAGTAATTTACAACCATTCTCAATGGGCTCTGAAGCTGACTAAGCTGGTCAGGATCTGAGCTCTAGAACATGTGTGTTTTCAGTTGGCATTCAACCGTCTATCTTTGCATTGTACTAGAAGACTACTAGATGAGATGAATGCTGGCATATACGCTTGTTTGTACCTTACACAGATTTTCTTTGAAGAGGCCTTGCCCTTCTCTCCCTCTTCTCATGGAAACTCTATAAATGTTATATGCAAGAGCATGCCATTCTGTTTGCCTTTGATCTCCGATGAATATGCCACATTTATTTGGAGTGCATTTTTGTATTATTCAGTATTTTTGTGCATGTGTACGGCATGCATCGCTCTGCGATGCTTTATACCTTAATGCACCTACAGTTATACACACACACACACACACACTGCCGTGTCATGCTTAACAGAGTGCAGTGGACCTTGACTGGCCCTTGGTTAGAGTTAATGAAGAATTACATTAATGGCGGCTGTTGAAGTCTCGATTAGGGAGCTGCTCCTCACCTTTAATGAAACTATTCATCAGATTCATTCAGCCAGGGAACCTCAGGTGCTTGGGTGTGCCAGCGAGTTCTAGGCGCCGCCAAACGCTAAGGCAGATCAGTGTGCGTCTTAGGGGGGCTTCGATCGGCGTCTGACAGCTTAACAGCACGCCGGTGCTTGGATGAGCAAACCTAAAAGGGCGAAGCTGAGGGAGCCTTGCTTCAGTGGCTGCCAACCCCAGGGAGAGTCTTGCCCACTATCCTGATGGATTATTGCAACATTCAGAAGTGCCTAACAAATCTAAGTTGTGTGTGTGTGTGACAGAGAATGAAACACTGCTGTATTGTGCACCATCACTTTCTTTTCCCCTGTGTTATGCTCTCTTTTTCGAGTCCAAACCCATTTCTGACGGCTCACGCTTAAGTTCACAGGGTTTTGTGCACATTAGCAGGCGCCTGCTGTGAGGCGCGCATGTGTGTAAGTGTTTATTTCACAGGGTGAGGCTGATAAGGTTAATCTAGTATTTAATGATGAGTACCCTGTTGGCCCATGGCAAAAACATTTTCGAGAGGTCACAGATGTTTTGATCTGCAGTATAAAGAGTCTGTAGAGACAGTAAAAAAACACATTAGAAACATAAGGAGCTGTCGTTTCCTTTATAGATGTGACAAGTGTCATATCTGTCACATCATATGTGAGTGAGCACAGGTTTTGATGTACAGTTTAATAATAGAAAAATCATTGCTGTATGTGTAAATGGGTAACCTTTTACAGTAAGGTTCTGTACATTAACAGTTAATGGAATAGTTCACAGTAAATAAAAAATGCACAATACTTGCAGCATTGTCTAAAACTTTACAATAAGGTTCAATTTAACTTAACATAAATGTATTTGATAAATGTAATTTACATGTAGGAGAAGACTGCAGACAGGAGTAATACACACGCTAACATAAACAGACCAACACACACTGAGGACTTATAAGCAGGAACCAAACAAAGCAGCTAATGAGAATGAACTGAACACGGGTGGAACCAAATGAACTGGAGGGTGGGATGAGCCATGGTGTAGCCGACATGATATGCACCATTGTGATGATCGACGGAGATGCAGCCACCAAAGATGGAGACCCAGGTGGAGCCAATGAGCCCACGCAACGCTGAAGTTCTTGGAGACCAAGGAGGAGCTGCTGCGACGAGCGTCCGAGGTGGAACAGGGAAACCAGAGGACAGAGGTTGAGCCGGTGGGACCGAAGATGAAGGTGGAGCCAGACGGAGCCGAAGGTGCAGGCAGGTCGATGGCTGACCAAGGCAAAGCCGGAGGGACGAGGGAACCCGGGGAAGCCATATGGTCAATGGTTTCCATTGGAGCCGAGGGAGGCTGGAGGTGGAGACAGAGAATCCTCTGTGCTGAGAGGCTGAAGAGCATCAGCGATGATGGGGCTGAGGATCTGGCTGTTTGAGGAAGTGGGAGATGGAGGCAGGGTGGGAATTCTGGAGATACAGGGAACCCTGGAGATACAGACAACGCTGGAGATTCAGGGGGCGCTGGAGATCAAATCCTCCTCTAACATTTCCTTTAAGTCCTCATAATATCCAGAGGCCAGATTACACTCACTAACAGCAATGGGAATGTGGGTGGGGCTGTCCTCTATACAGTGAAACAGGCTCCGGGGTGATAACTCCCTCCAACCTCTTCCTCGGTTCAGGCTCATCTTTCGCGGCAGGCCGGTCTACACTCGAGTGGCTTGCTGGTGGTGGTTGGCTGGTCTCTGGCAGTGTTGGAGGCAGGCTGGTGAACTTGTGAGTCGTTATTGACCAGCACCCACCCCATGAAAGAGACAAAATCCCCTTTTGGACCATTCGCTGGAAAGCGTGCCTTCAATCGCTCGCTCAGGCTGGCTTGGTAAAAAACACAAAGCGAGCAATCAGGCTAGTGCATAAGGCACGCCAGATGAATGAAGTCCTGAGTGTGTTCTTCCAGCAGAGAAGCTGGACAGTGGGAAGGTCCATGGGAAAACATTTTTTTTTTTAAAACAGAAAGGGGAAAAAAAGCTAATGAGATAATAAACAGAACACGGAACCAAATTAACCATTCAGAACATAGGAAAACTGTGTCACAGAGAACATAAAAGGCCATGCATTTTACACTTGTTTAATTTTAGTGTTTATACACTACCGTTCAAAAGTGCATTTATTTGATCCAAAATACAGCAAAAAAAATATTACAATTAAAAATGACAATTTTCTATTTGAATAATTTATTTTAAAATGTAATTTATTCCTGTGATGCAAAGCTGAATTTTTGGTATCAGTACTCCAGTCTTCAGTGTCACATGATCCTTCAGAAATCATTCTAATATGCTAATTTGCTGCTTAAACATTTCTTAATTCACATTATTATTATTATTATCAATGTTGAAAATCCATTTGTTTTTAGGATTCTTTGATGAATACAAATTTCAAAAGAATTTATTTAGCATTTATCTGAAATAGATAGATTTTGTTTTATTATATACTACTGTTCAAAAATGTGGGGTCTGTAAGATATTTTATTTTTAATACTTTTATTCAGCAAGGAAGCATTACATTTATTTAAATTAAAGACATTTATAATGTTAAAACAGATTTTGAACCTTATTGTAAAGTGATACCATTGATAAATAGGTTTGAGAATTGTTGATGAAACACTGTGTAGGGGGTTTTACACTTGGCACCAAAATAAGTTTTGCGTTTGCCACGTCACCTAATTCTGGGTACACACGCAAATATTTTTAAGCTCTTATAAGAGTATAAAAATGTGAAAGACCACAAACATGACGATAAGAAATCATATTTTTGACCGTTTAGTTCCTCTAGTGAACACAGGAAATCTTGCAAAATATCTCACATCAAAACATCTCAAACGTGACTTTAAAATAAACAAACATGGCAGACAACCTGCATGAAGAAATTGCGCTTATAGTGTGTATGGAATGCTTTTTACTGAAAATTCATGGGGGGAAAAGGAAAATGTTTAGATGAAGTAATGGAGACTGTGTGAAAATGAACTTTACATGTTACAGCGCGAGCTGGAGGTGAGTCTTCCATCAGCTTGCTGTCTGATTGGGTATTGTTTAGCTTCATGTGATAATCTCCAGAGCGCTCGCGCTTGTGTCCTCGGGGTTCCCCCCACATGTCAGACTATCAGATGACTCTTTTCTTATTTAATTGTTTGGCATCAGCCAACTTGAGCCAAGGATATAATTGGAGGGAGTTTGTCATTTTACCAATCCTAAGGATTTGTGAGATATCGGATAACTAGAGCCACTTACTGTATTATCAACACAAGGTAATAAAATAAGCTTTGTTAGCCAAACGATAATATTAATCAACACAACAGCTAAATTATTTCCATGAATAAAGGAATAAAGTGCTTATGCATAAATGCAAGAGATTAAGTTGGGTGTTGCCATGGCAGAGTTACATTATTTTACGAAAAGATTAACTGTTGTTTCTCTGAAACTAATAGGGTGAAGAATCTTATTATGCATAAAAAAAGTTTAATTATCTGTTATTTACTGGTATCAGCTATATAACATCTCAATTGGTTAAGTGATATTTATGTTCCACGTGCTTGAGTGAGCAGTCAGGTGGCAGTGGGCAAAGGAGACAAATCCGTTTCAACAGCCTTAAACGTCAAACACTCTGGGATTCTAAACTCCTAGAGTACCAAAAGGGTCCTAAAATCTGGAACACTCAGATGAGGCCCTGAAGTAGGTGCAGAAGGTCCTAACACTCTGGGACATGCAGATGAAGGTATCTTGAAGTGAAGGCTTGTTTGCTGGAGCTTAACCTTGTTGCATATTTGTCTGTACCCAGGACATGATCAATCCTCTTTTGTCTCTCTGGCATGGAGACTCGGGATGTGCTGTATCTCTTATTGTCTCACTGGATGAAAACTCTGGATATAGTGTGTCTGTTAAACACCCCTCACAAACCGGAGACTCAGATCATGGTCGTATCTGTTGCTGCCTCACATGCTGGAGACTCACAGTGTGGTTGTTTCTGTTGCTGCCTCCCCCCCTTACAGTCTGGAGACTCAGAACTTGGTTTGTCTGTTACTGCCTCGCTGGAGTGCCAGAAACTCAGAACTTGTATCTGCTTTTACCTTCCATCACCCATACTCAAAACATGGTTGTATCTGTGCATTTCTTTTTGAACAGACCGGCGGAGACTCAGAAGAAGGAGATTGCAATTTGGCTCTTTTTCATTCCAGTACTGTGATTGGCTCCTGGCATCAGGAGTGGCACACAAACCTTATTTCACCCTGTGGAACTCCATAATCTGAAGTGCACAGTTAGAACATTGTCTTTTTAAAGATGTACCAGTGCATTACTTGCTTCCCAAACCAGCACCAGAGTACCTTTGGCAATGTTCTGAACACATCGTGTCCAAACATGATGGAAAAACATTGAACTGTCGTGCATGCATTAATTTGTATGTCAACAGATGAATTTGTGTAAGATTCTGCAATGCAAAAGCTGTCACTGAAAATAATTATTTCCCTGAATAAATGGATGTCGTAGTTTACATCAATGTTAAGGTTTCCAAACATGGTTATGAATGTATTTGGATGGATTTTCATTCATCTTTCTTTGTTTCAGCCACCGCTGATGCATCCAAAATGTCCTAAGAAATGTTTATGGCGGTCTGGGCCTAAACCTTAGGAATTAGATTTTAAGATAGGTGAAGGGCAGAAACTGGATGTGAACTAAGTCCTGTCCTTCCCTGCTTGGTACTATAGGGGTCATCTTCCTGCTCTCTACAAGGTGTCTGTCAGTGGCATCCTGCACTCTTAGAAGAAATGTTTCTATATAGAACCCTTGAGTTCTTGACTTAATTTAAAGAACCATTTATGCAAAAAGGTTCTATGTAAGAAGAAATATCTTAAATGATTGCATAATACTTAATTTTTAACAGTTATTTGATGATAAAATATTGTTACGATCTGTTTAATTCATAAAATTTAATAAAAAAAAAAATTCATTAAAAGCCAAAAAGTGTATATAATCCGTATAAATACTGACTGGTCGTTCATATGACGACATGTAGTTAAAGATACACAGTTTGAAGAGAGTTTCTATATTATGTGCTTCATGGTTTATTTCAAATTTAAAGGGATAGTTTACCCAAAAATGAAAATTCTGTCGTCATTTACTCACCCTCAAGTTGTTCCAAACCTGTAAGAGTTTCTTTGTTCTGCTGAACACAAAAGAAGATATTTTGAAGAATGTTTGTAAACAAGCAGATAGAGCAACAATTGACCACCATAGTGTTTTTCCTCTACTATGGTAGTCAATGGTTGCTCTACCAACTCAAGTTGAGGGTGAGTAAATGATGACAGAATTTTCATTTTTGGGTGAACTATCCCTTTAATATAACCAAAAGTAATTTGCTGTTCATGAAGTGAGTTAGATGTTCATTCATTAACCACTCTGACTGATTCAGTGACTGAGGGAGCCGTTTAAGAATGACAAACATTTAAAAAAAGAACCGGCTCTTGGTCTTCAACCACAGGCAAAATCATGCAATAAACATCCCCGAACACAAGATTATTCATATTGGAAAAATAGATGGACAGAGGGCAAATATGACAAATAGCAGAGATATAGAGAGAGACAGGGACCAGGAACACTAAAGAGAGAGAACGACGATGCGTGCACACTAATCAGGCAGAAAGGCTGCATTATTAATAACCATTACAGTGGAGAGTGCTCTGGCTACTGGAGGAGGGGCCACAGGGCTGCCGTCCACTACTTTACCAGCCAGTAGGAATAATTGCATAGGCATCCTAACCAGCAGGATCAGTAGCCACAGAGTAGACCAGCTACAACATGCAATGCATACACAATGATGATATCGGTGCACTGCGCCATCTGTCAAGAACAGAACATTTTCAACCTTTTGAAACAGTTTCACTCTTATGTAATATGGAATGTGATGAATGTTGGTTTGGAAACTGATTTGGAAAATGCTGTGAATGTATTATATAATAATGCTGTGCAGGGGGTAAAAATCTGAGCAATCTGAAAGGCAATCTGTGAATGATCACCAGTGTGCCCATTAGTGACCCCGTGTTGCTCCAGGGGGACTGTCCCTGTAATACATTTACTGTAAGTCACTTTGGATAAATGACAAATGACAAAATAGTAATTGGTCAATTCTAGCATAATGGATGAGACATTGGCAGTCATAACATCTACACAGGAAGTAGAAAAGTCCAGTATATTGAATCGTTTGGGTATTTTCCTAAACCCTTGTAGTCCAGACACCAGAAAAATCTCATTCTATAAATATATTTCAATTTAGGCAGGGAGGTAAACTTTCATGATTGATGTGACCAAATATGGACATTGTTTTTGGGAGAAAATACACTTTTTGGAGCTCTGTGGATTTAACCATGCAATTCAGATCCATTAACACCCACAGACTAGAAGGGTTGTCTCTCCATAGATCTACTTATTTATTTATTTTTGTCCATTTTCTTTCTCACAATAATTTTGAGGAAAAAAAACTGAAACAAAAAGCACCAGCTCGTAACCTACTCACAGCAAATTATCATTGCTGATTGCTTCTTGTGTGCATACTTGTGAGATGCACTTTGAGTAGTCACAGATAGCACAACAAATTTCAAACATGTTGACAGGTCGACCCTTCATCAGGTGTGTGCATGATCTCTGGCAAGCATGAGAGTGGCAATGAGCAACTGCCAATGAATTTGCGAACACAACTGGAGGGTGAGATGGTGAGAAGTGGGAGCGAAGAAAACCCATCAAAATGCCAGCTTGCTAGAAAAGTGCCTGTTTTGTGCACATCAGTGCAGTGAGAATGAGATTTGGGGGTTGTTGCTGGTGTTAGGGTGGAAAGGGATCTTATAAGTGGCTCAACTAGCCTGTAATTAGTACTGCACACCTTAGCTTTGGAATAGCCTTTTCTAGCAATATTCAGGACCCATTTTGGTTGAGTCTTGACTGAAAACTCATCTGTTTATCCAGGCATACAGTTCAATTCCCTTTCACCTGCTATTAATCGTGCCTCAGCAGCTCCGTATGCTGGGAGCTCATTTCTCCCTTTTCCTCTACTACTGTTATACATATTTTCCTTATTAGAGGCACTGACATATTTAACGAACCTTAACTACGGTGGCCCAGTAGTGCACAACACAACAAAATTGAAAAAGCATACATAAGTTCACAACACAACGGAATCAAGCCACAACACAACGGAAAAGCCACAACACAACTTAAAGGCCACAACACAATGAAAAAGCCACAACACAACGGAAATGCTCCCGACCACTAGGGGGCTCTCGGAGTGCAGTAAAGTTAGTTTCCCTTGCCATTGTTCTATAGATTCGCCAGTCTTACAAATATATAAACACTACGATCAGTTTTAAGTGTTCAATTGTATATCGACATGAAATATCAATTCAAATCACCTACGTGCATTATAGCTACATATTTATACTCGAAAATGCTTTGACACGCTACCACTGTGCTTGATGCCTAAGGGAACGCCTGCCAATTCCACCAAGTGGTTGAAACTTATCATTTGAATTCATTAAAATTACTTTTAACATTTAAAAACAGACATGTTCAAATTCCATAGCTTGATTGTATTGGTAAAACTGACTCAGTAATGCAAAACACAACATTGGAATAACCATATTCCATCGATATACACACTTAAATTGCACACTTAAAACTGATCGTAGTGTTTATATATTTGTAAGACTGGAGAATCTATAGAACAATGGCAAGGGAAACTTACTTTGCTGCACTCCGAGAGCCCCCTAGTGGTCGGGAGCATTTCCGTTGTGTTGTGGCTTTTTCGTTGTGTTGTGGCCTTTTCGTTGTGTTGTGCTTTTTCGTTGTGTTATGGCTTGTTTCTGTTGTGCTGTGGCTTGATTCCATTGTGTTGTGGCTTGATTTCGTTGTGTTGTGGCTTGATTTCGTTGTGTTGTGAACTTATGTATGCTTTTAAAATTTCGTTGTGTTCTGGCCACCGTACTAAAGAGACCCCAAACAGCACACATTGCTATTTGCTAAACTAAACTCATTTACGTCTTGCCAATTTGAACATTCAAGAGTAAGACGTAAAAGAGAACTCTCGCGTGCTGAGAGAAGATGTGTGTGCACAGTGTGAACTCATCGGAAGCGCGCACATGGCGCATCGCAGATAGCGCATAAATATTGAGTTCTCTTTCAAGTCTTGCGCTTGAATGGACAAATTCACACAAACATTATGTCAACATCTTGTTGAGTATCCTAGCAAACATAGTAGGTTATGTCTTAAGTAAAACTTAAACAGTCGGGAAAGATGTGATCATGTGCATTATGTCTTAAAAGGAAAGAAGGCTATTCCTGCTGTCTGTGTTTTTAATGTTAATCAAACAACAAATGACAAAGAAATCACTGCTCTTGACTGAATATCTTTTGTAACTTCAATAATGATTCATCTTTACGTATCTGATACAGTGAAGATTATAATATGCAATGTTATTTTATATTTGATTTATCAATTTATGTACCTGAAAACTACAGTTATCAACCTGAAATACCTGAAAAGCACTGTTTATTTTATAAGCATCTTTGCTCTGTTCTACGTATTTGTGCTGCTGCATGTAGTTATACTTCTTATTTTTTATAACCTAATGGCTAATATTGTTTATTTAAAACATATTGATCAATAAGTAATATTTTATATAAATAACATGCCGCATTTGTTTTTGAAAAAGGGTCCATTTGTGATTGTGATTTCAGTGAAAGTTCGCTACATTATTACACTATTAGATGGCAGCAAAGACTGTTTTTATGAGTGAGTAGCAAAGACTTTTAAATTGAAATGGAAGGAAACAAGGACGTTTTTACTTTTAAACAACTTAAGACACAACTTGACTGGTAAAAGGACAAACACAAAGACATTGGACATTCAAACTGATTTTGTGATTATGAATATAACATTGGCCAGAAGAATATCAGCTAGATGCAGGTAATGCACCCGCTTAGTCAAAAGGCTTCACATGAAGCGAGTCTGTCTGGTCACACAAGCAACTGGCTTTTTTACCAGTAAGAGACCATTCACAGAGCAGGAGCAAAATACCGGTAAATTCTGTGATGTCAGTCATCAGAAATGATCTATAAACGCCTGCATGAGGAGTCACTATCTGTTCAATTTGACAACATCTTATTGACGTCTGAGTGACAGGCATAACGGATGATCAAACGTGCGTGTTTGCTCTTAAAAACACCAGATACACTTAATAGTATCCAACTAAAGAGCCGCTCCGATTAAAAAAGGCTATTATGAAAAATATAAAAATATTATATAGAGATAAATGGAGCTCACACTTGAGGAGAAAGAAACCCCAACATTTTTGCCCAAACTGAGCAAAAATATGTAATTTAGTGCATATGCAAATATTTATATGGACAAAAATAAGAAGGCCTTTTACTTGCAAAATAAGTATAAACAATCGATCAGATAACATAATGCATGTAGTAGATTTGGTGCAACAGGTTTTTCAGCAAAGTTTTGATCGTGTTGATAACTTAGAACAAATATGATACAGTAGTATACTTTATAGGATTAAAGGGATTTTTGGATGAACTATTACGATATGTAGTGTAAAAAACACCATTGAATTGAACTATAGGAGAAATAATGACTTAGGTGTGAACATAGTGTTTCTTTCCAGACCTGTTGTTTTGTGATTGGTGGGATTGTGTGAACACACCTCTCACTAACACAATGCATGTCTAACAAGACTGCAATTATGACTAAAATATGAACTTCCTGTATTTCATTTTTTAGAGACTACAGTGATTTATTAGTTAATTTATTTTTGGACATGACATAAACAGAACAAAGCAGCCACATAGTGAGAGGAAGTGACAGGAACAGACAATAAGGTGAAAGTGAGAGGGAAGTAAAGGTGTGTGTGTGTGAGTGGATGTGTGACAGGGAGGTGTGATGCTTATCAAGGGACACTGGGCAGCTGAGGCCCTGCTAATTGGGTTTGAAGGAATCAGCTAACTGCGAGTCATGGGGAATATAAAGTTCTCACCATGAGACACTTTCTCTTTATTCTTTTTTTAGCAGAGCAGGTGCAGGATTTCCAAATATGTGAACCTAAACAGGCGAAAGATCTACAGTATAGCACCAGTGCAGGTGTAGGATCAGATAGCAGATCTGATGTTTGATAATATGAACATGACAGTGTTGTGATCTGAGCCCTCTTGTGTCTGTCTTTCTCTTTCTCTCATTCTTTTCCTCTTCCCTCCTCCTCAGTCTCTCAGTTACTCGCTCACTCTTTTTTTCTTTTTATTGGTTTTGCCTTATTCAATTACACTCAGTATCAGGCAACAGCTCTGGTTGGCTGAGTGTGGGCTGAAATCACATTTACTACTGCCTCTGCAGACATCCCGTCTCACACACACACACACACACACACACACACACACACACACTTTCCTCTTCTCTGTCTTCAGTACAGTTCTAGCCCCAGGGCATGGTTACTGTAAAATGTTGTTTGAGTGGGGTACATTGTGGGCTGCCGTTGTCTGTCAGGGCTCAGTGATGGAGTCCATTTTCAGTCTGTCAAGCTTGCTGGGTCTGGTTACAGGGATCGGACTTGTAACATATTACCGGCGACTGAGACTGGAGTTTATTTACTGATTAAACCCACAGGATAGGGAAGAGTGAAAGAAAGATTTCTGAAAGACTTTGACTAGTTTGGTGGTAGATACTTTCTTATCAAGGGAAATACATACATGGAGTTGCCGTATTTTTAAAAAAAAATTCAAACCTAGAACCAGGTTTAGTTGCCAAGTCAAGTCACCTTTATTCATGGCGCTTTATTCAATACATATTGTTTCAAAGCAGCTTTATAGTGATAACAGGACAATTTCAACTATAAAGCAGTTCTGCAAAAAAAAAAAAGAAGAAAGTAATCGTCCAGCTCATTTCAGTTCTCATACAACAGCAACAGTACAGTCAGATCAATAATATTGTTGAATATTAAGTGTCCCCAACTAAGCAAGCCAGATGCCAAGTTCTGCATGTGCTGCAGTACTCTGCACTGCAAGCTTACCGTAGTGCTATTAAAAAGACAAAAACAAAATTGGTTTGGATAGCAGGTGTGGTAACTGCTATCTAAATGTTTTTATTTATTTAGATTTTTTTCTTTTTCTTTTGAACATTTTTGTGCTGGACAGTTAGGTGTGTGTTTGATATAAAGGTGTGGGTCTGGTTTGCACATGCAGGACAGTTTTTATGTGATGTTCTTATTTTGACAGTTGCTTTCACACAAAAGTGGCATTTTAAAATTGGGCTCAAGAGATCAAACATTTATGGATGTTAGTTTTTATGGATGTTAGGTACACAGAAGTTACAGAAACTAGTTCACAAAAAAGTGAACAATCTGTCATCATTTACTCACCCTCAAGTTGTTCCAAACCTGTATGAATTTCTTTTTTCTGATGAACAAAAAATAAGATATTTTGAAGAATATGGGTAACAGTTTATAGGCTCCATTGACTTCCATAATATGGGGGAAAAAAGTCAAAGGGGCCCATCAACTGTTTGGTTACCCATATTCTTCAAATTATCTTATTTTGTAATCAGCAGAATAAAGACATTGACAATCTGAACGGTTGTTTAATGGCATTCTGTGATGATAATTCTATTTTTGGAAGTTTTGTTAAGGATAATGTCAAAGCAAATATTTTGGGTATTTTAAATCCATTTAATTTTTGTATTGTATATGTGTGAATATGTGTTTATTTTGGGTGGGCAAATATACATTTCCATCCAAATTGACTAAAGATTTAAAGATTTAGATTTATTCACTCACTCATTTAGATTTATTCACTTATTCACTCACTCATTCATTCATTCACTCATTCTCTCTCTCTCTCTCGCTCTCGCTCTCTCTCTCGCTCTCTCTCTCTCTCTCTCTCTCGCTCTCGCGCTCGCTCGCCCGCACGCACATACACACATACACACATACACAAGTAGTCCGGACACTTTTATCCAAAGTCATTTTACAGTTCACCTTATTACAGGAGCAATCTCCCTGGAGAATACAGCTATTCTCCTTTTCAGTGGTACATTGGTATTGACTTATGGCTCTCTGCTTATAGGGTTTGAACCAGGAGCCTTCAGATTATCAGCCTTGAGCTTCAGCCTCTACGCCTCTCAAAGTGTAGCCATCATGCAATTCTACAAGAAATTGCTCCCTCAGTGCAAGGTTTTGCCAAAATATGTTATTGAAATCTACAATCCAAGGTGCTTTTTTAGTGCTGGATTGAACACAGACTAGATTTTCTGCTTCCAAATTGTAAGGTCACAGAGCGCTGAATGAATCGCACCAGGATTCTGAGTTCTTCAAGCCTCACACTCTCACACACTGACAAATGCATACGTTTGAGATGTTTATTGCTGAATGTCCTGCATTGATTGAGTCTCCTTCTGTTTGTGTTCATCCCCATCAGTAGTAGGAGCAGCGGGGGAGAGACTCAAATCAATCCCAGTCAGGCTATACAGCATCCAAAGGTGTAGGTGGGTTGGGCCGGGGGGGGGCATGGATGTCCAAGTGTGGATGATTTTACTGAGTGTGTGATTGCTTCTCGTCAGGTGGGCCAGCCCCCCGTCACACTCTAAAATGAGAAGAACATGATGCCGACACCAATCACAAAGGTGTAGGCGAGGGAGTCAGACAGTAAAGCGATAGCATTTCCGTTATTTTTGATGGCGTGAGGGGAATGCCCCTAATGCTTTGCTGTGAGGGTATGTGCATAACTTTCTGTGTCCTGCTGGAAATACACATTACTGCAGTCTGTTCTGGCCTTGACATACACACTTATCCAGTTTCAGTTCAGTACTGACAGTTCAAACTCACTCAAACATTCTGGACAGTTGTGCAGCTTTTGTACTATTATAGTTAATTATATTTAAGAATTCAATTTATAGTTAAGAATTAAGCATTAATTACTTAAGCTGATATGTCAATAATAACACTGCAATCGATACAGCATGGGCAATTTTTTATACAGTTGTTAGTGGTGATACTACCCTAACAGGGGGAAGAAAAAATTATATTTACGGATATATTTAACAGTTTTAATTTGTCTCTAGAATTTTAGATTGTTTTAAGGATTAATTTGGGCCTTCAATTTTTTAAAGTCAGCTCTGTGACAAATTTCCCTAAAAGTTTTAATATCAAGAAATGGCCAAAATGTATTTTAATATTAGGGGTCACAATCAGTTTGAGAGTTAAGAATTGGAATTCAGAAACTATAAACTTTAGTTAATAGACTGCTAGCTAGTTTTGTTAACATGTCCAGGGGTTATCCAACCTTTCATCCAAATAGTCTATGTATACACTCACTGGCCACTTTATTAGGTACACCTTGCTAGTAACGTGTTGGACCTCCTTTTGACTTCGGAACTGCCTTGATTTGTTGTGGCATAGATTCAACAAGATGCTGGAAACATTCCTCAGAGATTCTGGTCCATATTGACATGATAGCATCACACAGTTGCTGCAAATTTGTGGGCTGCACAACCATGATGCGATCCCCCTCTTCTATCCCACAGGTGCTCTGTTGGATTGAGATCTGGAGACTGTGGAGGCATTTTTTTTTTAGTATAGTGAAGTCATTGCCTGAACTCATGGCCTGTTATCCTGCTGGAAATAGCCATCAGAAGATGGACATGGACACACTGATGGACATGGTCAACAACAATACTGCTCAATTGGCACTAAGGGGCCCAAAGTGTGCCAAGAAAATATTCCTCACACTATTAAACCACCACCACCAACAGTCTGAACCGTTGGTACAAGGCAGGATGGATCCATGCTTTCATGTTGTTTACACAAAATTCTAACCCTACATGCCCTATAACGATAACTATATTAGCATCCACACCATAGAATAAGCGTACGCTGCAGTTTTGTTGTCTGCCGCTTTAAATCCTTGAGCTCTTAAAAATCTAGTGGGTTCTGATTGGCTGATTATCACTGTTTTTATTGTTTTTCAGCTGATAATAAATCTTTCTGAAAGTGATTCCAGCAATATTGTTTATCTGTGCCTTTATTGTTATAGTTGTGGTTTGGACTCTGCTATTCTTTTATGTTTATTGTTTTGGTGAGCCATGCAAAGAGTTCTTAGCTGACAGGAGTGGCACCTCTGTAGTCTTCTGCTGCTGTAGCCCATCGGCTTTAAGGTTGGATGTGTTGTGCATTCAGAGATGTTCTTCTGCATACTTTGGTTGTAATGGGTGGTTATTTGAGTTAATTTAGCCTTTCTATCAGTCTGGCCCTTCTCCTCTTACCGCTGGCATCAACAAGGCATTTTCGCTCCTGGAACTGCCACTCACTGGATATTTTCTCTTTTTCGGACCAATCTCTGTAAACCCTAGAGATGGTTCTGTGTGAAAATCCCAGTAAACCATCAGTTTCTGAAATACCAGCATGTCTAGCCCCAACAACCATGTCACGTTCAAAGTCACTTAAATCATCTCACCAAAGTTTGGCCGTTTCTCAATACCAAGTACGCAAACTTCGGACTTGCGTCCTTGGTAGTTCAGACTTGCCAAGTTCAATTTAGGAGAACGAAGTCCCGAGGACGGGAGGACGCAAGTCTGGTAATTCTGCAAATGGAACAGCAGTTCTTGATAGCGTCACTCAGCTCACTCTGTATGTATATTTTAGGCTGCAATAAAACAAAATATGTTATAAAAACACACATAAATATGACAAACAATAGCTCTCTTTTTGTTAAATGTCAATGATCAATAATAGTCTTTATAAAAGTATAAGTAGAAGGTATAAGAAGCTATACAATAAGAAATAAAGCAATTAATGCAGTCAAGCATACAAAGTCAGGGCTAGTAGGCTACAATTGTAAAGTTAAATAGCCTAAATATATAAAGTTATAACTTAAACTCACTTTGCCCTCAGCCAAAATTATTTGCCAGGGAACAATTGATAGATACATAAGACCAAAGATTACCTGTTATATCTGCACAAGACAAACTATTTATCATGTTTAACCACTACAGAGACATCAGAGCCAGCTGCAAACGTCAGAAGGACTAGCCGAGATAAGACTGCTCTTGGCGGGATTATTGAGGGCTGAGTGCCCAGTGATTGACTGGATCTCACAACTCCGAAAACGTCAGATCAATTTTTCAAATAGGCGCTATCTTTATATCTTTAAACAAGTACATTCTTGTCTGAAAATCTCTTAAAACTACATTTCGTGACACAATAACAGTGGTATTATGCAGGTTTTCTCATCCACTATTGACGCTGGCTGGTCAGTGCGAGAGGCATTCTGGCCTGGCTGTCTCAAGTCCGCATAAGTCCCCTCTTGATGCATCCTCGATAAAAGGGGCGGATCTAGAACACATCTTGGGATTTTAGCGTGGCTTAGATGTGAACTTTGAATTAGAACTTGGGCAGTGACTGATTATGTTTCACAAGTCCACAAGAACACAAGTACAGACAAGAATGGATATAGAGAAAGGGCCCATGTCTACATGCATTGATTGGCTGATTAGATATTTGCGTTAACGAGCAGTTGAACAAGTGTACCTAATAAAGTGGCCAGTGAGTGCAGATCATCATGCTGTACATTGTTACACTATATTGCCAACAGTATTGGGAAACCCCTCTAAATCATTGAATTCAGGTGTTCCAATCACTTCCAGTGCCACATGTGTATTAAATAGGGCTGGGAATCGAATCAAAATGAACTTGTCAGGATACTGAGAGTGAGGACCCAGATGCAGAATGAGCAGGGGGTGAAATTTATTAACAAAATTGGACACAGGACAAGAATGGTGAGACAGGAACAAAGTCCAAACAATAGGGGCAGGACACAATGGGAGAACTGGCTGGTCAGGGTAGAGACAGCAAGGATGTGATGGCCAACGATGGAGACAAGGAAGTGGCTCAGGGAACCAGGCTTGACAGTTAGTGACGTGGCTTGCTGCGGAACCAGACTGGTATCCAGACCAGGAGAGTCAATGACCAGGGGAAACTCCGGACACAGGGCAGGAACGCAGGAACGCAGGAACACACACACACGAACACGCACACGAGAAAACAGACAAACTAACACCTAAGAATAAAGAAAACAAAATAACCTAAATAATAACTGAAGCTAGCACTATAAATGAATAAATATAAATGAGTGAAACTAAGAAATACTAAGGAAATAAAACAAGACTACACTCACATAGCAAACTAGAGATAAACTAAATAAAAGTTAAGCTAGAAAAACAAAAACAAGACAGAACTAAAAAATAAGTCTAGGGAGAGTATACCAAAAATAAAGACAAGAACTAGACTAGAGTAAAACTCAGGAACAAAATCAAAACTAGAGGAATCCAAAAAATAAGGCTAGGGAAAATGAAGTAAAGGACTATAACTAGACAAGATCAAATACCAATCACTAGGACAAGCTTAGCCAGACACATGGCATGATACAAATGCACAAAACGAACCAGCAAGGACAAGAGGGAAAGGAGCTCAATATAAAGGGAAGAGCACACGAGGATCAGGTGAACACAATTAAGCAAACAAGGACTAGACAAGGACTAAACAAAGGGGCGTGGTAAAGGGAAACAAGGAGGTGGGACGAGAGGAGCACATGGCCAACACAAACAAAGACAGAGCCATGTGGTCAGCAGTGATGGGAATAACGGCGTTATAGATAAACGGCGTTACTAACGGAATTATTTTTGTCAGTAACGAGTAATCAAATGAATTACTGTTTCTCCCGTTACAACGGCGTTAGCGTTGCTGAGAAAAAAAAATGCGGTGTTACTATAATTGAGTTCACTGAAGCGGTTTTCATCCGAACGGACCTGCAACGTGTGTGTGTGTGTGTGTGTGCGTGCGCGCGTGCCAGCCATGCGTGTTCGGGGGTGGGTGGGGTGGTACACATCACTGATGATGATTGGTGGGTGGGAGACAAGGTTGAGTTTACACCTATTTTTTTTACGGTCTATGGTTCACAGACACACACACACACACCTATGACGGCCACGCATATACACAGTCAGCGATGGCAAGTCCAACGACTTCAAAGGTATCTTTCGCAAACTGGAAGTATAAGCGCTACTTTTCCCTCGTTGAGGTGAAAGGTACAATTTTTTATGTAACGTGCAGCTTATGCCCAGGAAGAGTTTCTCCACGTCGGTGGCAAGTAATTCTAATCTACTGAAGCGTCTCACATCATCACAGGCCGCCACAAAATTAGTGGCTAAAAACCCAGGTGATAATGTGAGCTCCACTACCAAAAGGAGTAGTAAAGTACTGATAATATTTACACTATAGTAGGCCTACTGATAATATTCACACTATAGTAGGTCTACTGATAATATTCACACTATAGTAGGTCTACTGATAATATTTACAATAATGTATTGAATTTTTATAGGTGTCTCTCACATTGTGCCACAGCAACATTACAATAGTGTACATTAATGTACAATGTTTTATAATAATAATTTATTCAATTTAGTGTCCAATTCATTCATTTAACATATCTAATATTGGGGGCATCCAAGTTATTTGACATATTTGAACATTTAAAAAAAAAAAAAAAAGTAACACAGTAGTTACTTTCCCTGGTAATTAGTTACTTTTATAATGTACTTTGTAAGAAGTAACTAGTAACTATAACTAATTACTTTTTTAAAGTAACGTGCCCAACACTGGTGGTAAGACACAAGACAAACAAAGAAACATTGAACAGAGACAAGACAGACAAGGCTGTCAGGGCAGGACCCTGACAGTACTAATTAATCACATTGTTTTCTGTAATTAATCGTGATTAGTTTTTAATATTTTGATATTGTATTAATTTCAGTTACTCTCCAAACTAATGTAGAAACAATTTAAAGACAGCATATTTAAAATATTTGTTGTAATGGCATGTTTTTTGGATGAAGGCCAGTATCACTGATACTAATTGTAGTAAGGTTAGTTCGTGTGGGAAGAAGGAGGCGGGAACCGGCGAACATTAAACAATAACTTTAATCAAATATAAACAAAGTGAAAGTAAAAGCGGCAGCCCCTCACGGACGACTGCCGCGCACACGCATAACAAAACGTAAACAAAACAAATTAAAATCCAGGCCTGGGGCCCGTTCTTCGTACCTCGCTAACTCAGTTAGCTGGATTTGATTGTTGACGATTTGGCATGATCTTGGATTGTTTGGTTCTTCAAAGCTCATCCTGGACTTGCTGTCATAGCAACAGGTCCGTAAGCTTAAACCTGCTCATGAGCAGGCTTTTTTCATGTAAACAGGATTAGATTGCATCTTGAGGTGATACTTAAAATCTGTCCCAGCCACTGCTACTTTATTACAAGAGTGCATTACTGAACCAGGGGCAATAATAATCATTTTAAATAATAATATAAAAATGTTATAGTGTATATGTATATGAGAATTTATAATACTAGACAGCCACTTGATTGAGCGATTTATTTGTGATGGAATAATTACTTTATATAATTTTATTTTTATTGGTTTACACACATCACGTTGTACAGTTAATCTGAGCCGTGCATTAAGTGATCACGGATATTATGGGAGTGGCTTGATGCAGCGCAAGAGAGGATAATTTGATCTTGACCCATAAGAAACTTAAATGCTGTCACGTTACAAATCTGCTTCAAATTGAATTAAAAATTAAATTACAACATTGAAATAAAAATATAAAGGGTGTACAAATACTGTATAAAATCGTGAATATAAATAATTGGTAATCATGTTAAAAAAAAAAACATTTATCTATTATAACTTTTATGTTGGTTTGGTCGTTTGGCTGTTTCCTTATAAAGGTTCAGAAATTCGTGGGGGTTTTTGTGTAGTTTGTCAAGTTTTTTGCCAGGTGGCTTTTTAATTATATGATGTCATTACGTTGCTGTCTTGACGCCAGCCAATCGCTGCATTGCTGATCGTGGTTTCGAGTATCGATGCATCTGCCCTCTTCAGGGAAAAAAAGAACGCGCAGTAATCTTAGATCATTTAATCCAGATATTTTAATCCAATCCGCAAATTCGTTTGAAGAACCAAATTAGCCAGAGATCAGTTATCACGATTAAAAGATCTGGGATCTGTCAAATCATCTTAGATGTATTAAGCGAGGTACGAAGAACGGGCCCCTGGTCCTCTCTTGTCCTTCACTGTCGTCGCTCCTCCTTTTTATCCCGTCACTCCTCCTTGAGACACGAGGCCGATGCGGCACGCAGCTGGCGCTCATCATCATAATGACCGCGGCCTCGTCCCGCTCTCACGGTCCCTCAGCGAAAGAGCGAAAGAGAACTCGATGTGTGCATGAGACTGGCTCAACTAGGGATTGAGACACAGCCACACACACACAGACAGGACACTGACACAGCGCGTTCTCTTCTGTCTTGTCACGCTTAGATGGTTTAAAAACATTTACATGAATAAGAGCGTGACCATAAAATGTAACGCTAGGCAAAAATGTATATAAAAATGAACGCTGCGTTCATTGCGTTAAATATTTTTAATGTGTTAGAAAAAATTAATCGCCCACGTTAACGCGTTAACTTGCCCAGCACTAATATAAAATCAATTCTGTTCTATTCTGTGCCGATCTGGACCAGTCAGTATGGTTACAGTTTCATTTTCCACTATGAGGAGAAAGGCTGATCTTTGGAATGTAATTCAAACACGTCAGCCATTGCCTTGGTAACGCAAGTTTGTTTAAAGGCAGATATTGTTTATAAATAGCGACCACATTATGGAGGGAAATCAGGTATTTATTTTCATTTTATTATAAATCTGCGTCCACGTCGCTCAAATACTGCGCGCTTAGCCAGTTACAGAGAAACTGGTAGCCAGGCAACAGACAAGTGACAAATCCTGAGTGGCAATGTCACTACATGCATTCTACCGGCACGGTTAGCTAACCGAGAATACCGAGCTGAGAACGGTTTGTAATCATGTCGTACCGTACCAGGCTCAAGTGGAAACACAACTGGAACCGTTCCTTACCATTCTAAGAACCGTTCGGCCCGACGGTGGAAAAGCGGCTTATAGCTACAGTCCTCCAAACTTCATGTGGCCTTCAGCTTAGCTCAAGAACAGTGCGTAGAGAGCTTCATGGAATGGGTTTCCATAGCCGAGCAGCTGCATCCAAGCCTTACATCACCAAGTGCAATGCAAAGCGTCGGATGCAGTGGTGTAAAGCACACCACCACTGGACTCTAGAGCTGTGAAGCTGTGTTCTCTGGAGTGACCAATCATGCTTCTCTATCTGTCAATCCAATGAACAAGTCTGGGTTTGGCAGTTGCCAGGAGAACAGTACTTGCCTGACTGCATTGTGCCAAGTGTAAAGTTTAGTGTGGGGTTGTTTTTCATGGGTTGGGCTTGGCCCAATTAAGCGAATTGGTGTGAGTGAATTGAGCAAGTTTGGTGTGGAGGAACTTGACTGGCCTGCACAGAGTCCAGACCTCACCCCGATAAAACACCTTTGGGATGAATTAGAGTGGAGACTGCGAGCCAGGCCTTCTCGTCCAACATCAGTGCCTGACCTCACAAATGTGCCTCTAGAAGAATGGTCAAAAATTTCCATAAACACAAAATTCCCAGAAGAGTTGAAGCTATTATAGGTGCAAAGGGTGGACCAACTCCGTATTAAATGTGTCATGTCATTAAAGTTCATGTGCATGTAAAGGCAGGTGTCCCAAAACTTCTGGCAATATAGTGAATATCAAAAAATCTACCCACACTGAAAAACATTTTTTTCTTTTGCAAGTTTTTCCACACACATGGAATTAAGTAAAATCTACTTAACCAAGTTAAGTCAAATTAACAAAGAAAATAAGTTTGAGTTATTTAACTTATTTGAAGTTTACTGTGCAATTCTCTGTTTTAAGTACATTTTACTCAAACAATATAACACAGAATTAAGCCATGCTTTTAAAGTGTATTTTTTTTACTTCTAAGTTTAACATCTAAGTAAATAATACAGTAGATATTGTGTAGGCAACATATCTACATACTAGAAGTAATGTGATACCCACCCAAACACAGAGACGTCAATACTTGGTGCACAATACCGGTAACATTTGTTGGATCATTTTTTGAGTATGAATGAGTCATTTTGAGTAGAAAATGAACTCCAGATGTCACAAAACAACAAATTACTAAACCCAATAAAAGCAATGATATAAATACAGCTGGAAAACAGGGAAAAATGCAACCTTATTAAGTATTCATGCCCCAGTGCATGCTGGGAACATCAATATCAGAAAGTTGAGTAGGTTTTTCTTAATTTTATAACGTTGATATTTATGCTTTAATTTCTACTAACTTTAAATTGAGTATTAATAAAAAAAAAAAATTATATATATATATATATATATATATATATATATATATATATATATATATATATATATATATATATATATATATATATATATATATATATATATATATATATATATATATTTATATATATATATATATATTATTATTTTTTTTTTTTTATTATTATTATTCTTGCCTGAACTAACTTATTCAGGTTTCTATAGTACTTACTTAACCACATAAATATTTTTATCAGTGAAATTAACATAATTTTTACTCCACGACAAGTGACAAATGTTTTAACAGTATTTCAAGAAAAAATAAGAAAAGAATAAAACTGTGTCCCAAACTGAAAAGTATCCTTATACAGGCAAAATTTTGCTTTAACTTATGTGTCTTGTAAAGGATTGTAGTTTATAAATGTTTTTGGGCCAGATTTACTAACAGCTTGTACCAGCGCAAAACCCTCTTTTGGTGTTAAAAAACTGCTGTAAGGATTTACTAAAGACACGCAGTGGTAATTTAGCGCTGAAAAGGCATGGAGTTACTTTTGCAGCTGAACTTATTGCATATGCATTTGTAGGAGTTTCCATTTCAGACGCAACATTAATGGGAGGAGAGTATTTAAATGAATCACGCGTGTGATTTACTAAGGTTTGTCCTTGTCAATTTACAGATTTTTGCGCCATTATTTACCTGCCAAAAAAAGCATGTCTTAAACCAGACGCTAACTGGTAGATTGCATTGGTCATTATGGAAATGATCTGGTTGCGCCTGTGTTCTTTAATTTGTGCACCATCTGTAGACCATTGCGCTCTCACGCTAATTTGCCCTGTTTAGTAAATCTGGGTTTAAAGTTTAATTTGTATGTGAATGTGATGTTTATTTGAGTCCTTGTCACCATGTTTGTTGTGGATATCCCGTGAGGATTAGTTTTTAAAGTGCCATCAGGTGAGCATATGGTAATGGTTTTGTAGGTGTGTGTTGAAGAGACGCAAACTGTGAAAGTGGGTGGAACATACAGGTTCAGAAAGACGTATGTGTGAGTGTTTGCTTAGTTCTGTAGGGCTTTGTCAAAATGTGCATGAACGATTATTTGGTTCACCAGGGGCTTTGTTGGAGGAACCTTGAATCATGACTTCCTCATTCTGCATTTATAAGCACATTAGACAGGGATGAATACTGGTAAAGTCAAACATTTTTCATTGGTGGCTACACCAACTTCCTGCCATAATAGCTTTGTATTAACATAATACTGATTTTTAACAATGGATAAATACTGTATGCACACAATAATAGATGCTTTAACTTTACCTTTATTATTTACTGCTGCACTCATAAAGAAACAAAAGCCAAAACGTTCAGGTCACACATGGAAATGTTATATACAATATTTGTACAATATAATATACAAAAATGTACAATATTTATATACACTTCATCAACAGTATCAGGGAAACAGGAAATAATGTTTCCTCCAGGCTTTGTGACTTCCAATAATAGCCACAGTGTCTTACACATACACAGTTTTAAACAGAGCGGGTGTTTAGTGTGACATACTCATACCAAGGGATGACACCCCAGATTAAATCCGTGGATGTGTGAAATGCGTGAAAGTGTGAGCATCGCTCAAGTACTAGAGAGCTAAAGAGAGCAGTCACGCTCTGATGAAGACAGGTAGCTGGCCACTCGCTGCTGACTCAGAGCTCCAGTAAAGAAAAGTGCCGTGATTGGCTCATTACAAACAATTACACACATGGAAGGTTTTCGGTGTCTTCCAGACCCTCTCACGGCAAATGGCGAACACATTTAATCAAACTAACACATACTTGCATAGCTTGTGTGTGTGTTTAGGCAATGGATAGTAAAAGTTAGAAATTACCTGCAAAATTACACAGGTTGATTGAGATGGAGAAAAATTCACAGAGGTAGAGAGAGAGAGAGAGAGAGAGAGAGAAAGAGAGAGAGAGAGGGAGAATGTACGCTACTCGAAATGAGAAATGAATAAAACATAACACTGTCCTTGAGGATGGGCCCCATTGCAGTGCTTTCAGTGGCATGTCAAGAAACACAATTACATGCTTGATGAGAGAACCAATGCAATTTAGCGCTTACACTCAGATTACAGCTGAGAACATGAGGTACAGTGGCGGCTTGCTAGGGTTCATTTGTATTCCCGCTGTTCTTAATGAAAATTGTGTCTTATGCTGCTGGGTCCTAGTCTGATTCTCAGCCATACTGCAGTCTCAGGGTCCTATTCATCTGATAGTCCACTGAAAAGCCAACGTATTTGGCCAGATTTCAATTTCAGATGTCAAGTCAGATTTCAAGTCGAAGGTAATGTATATATTCAGGCTGAAGGGGCAATGCAAATGGCATATTAGGGAGCAAGGGTACTTGAATAGTTTGGATAGAGAGATGTTCCCACCAGCCATTGTGTACCATTTTAGTACTAAAAATAAGTTGAGGCACTGGCATTTTTGAGTTTAATTGTGGCTGGTTTGCAAGTATAAAGTGATGGGTAATCCAGTTATCATGACCTTGGGTTATTATAGTCAAGAAGATGAACATATTACCAAAATCGCCACCTTTGAATTATAAGGTTCTATCTGCATTCTGAGCAGTTTTGAGATATTGAAGTTCAACGTTTTTGCATTCCACTCAACTTTGTAGATAGAACCTTTTTATTTTCTCAATAAAAAGTCCTAAAATATACACAACATAAAAAACATCACAATGTAAATAACGGAATAAGAATGTGATTGACAAATGTTGGCAAAAATTTCTTTTGGCTTATTATACAGACATTTATCTGATAATTTTGGGGTTTTGAATATACATTTACATTTACATATATGCATTTGGCAGAAGCTTTTATCCAAAGTGACTTACAGTGCACTTATTACAGGGACAATCCCCTGGAGCAACATGGAGTAAAGTGCCTTGCTCAAGGACACAGTGGTGGTGACTGACCACCTTTTTTCTACCCCCCATGACGCTTTGTGCAAATTATGGGAATAACTTCCATTACCTCTTTACCCACCAGCATTTAAAAAAGAAGAAGTTGCCATCCACCCCCAGCGTCTTTGATCATTTTCACAAAAAATGTCATGGCCCTCAGAATATTTTGTTGTATGCCTATCTGAACATGCACTATATCTAAAGAAAGAACAAACCCTTTGCTTTGAAACAACAACAACAAAACCTGATTTATTCTAGCTTTATGCATTCTTTTTTATCAACACTTGAATGGGAAAGTTTCATAAAAAAGCTACATTTTGAGCAAAAAGCTGAGAAAATCACATTTTTGTCAAAGACTACATCTGGGTAGGATTCAGAACGATGATTAAAATATAGATGGAGTACATTGAGTTCATCAACACCCCTAATGCTTGCACAGTCCTGTAGCTCATCCTGGGTCAACATTTCATTCAGTAACATTAGGCCGTTTTGATTATGTGGTTTAATGTTGGTGATCACGTTATTTTTCATATGCATATGGTTACATATGATATCGCTTCTGTTTCTGCATCTTCTTCGCCTGTGTTTTTATCCGGAGATTCTGTACTCTTTCAGAAGATATGCCATAGCACCCCCTAGCGTATAACAGTAAAAAAAAACATGTTTGGCTGGAAAGCGTTTTCTCACAAATACCGGAAAATTCTGTGTTTGGTGGGGAAAGAGTGTCAGGGTTCTGTCACTTCGGTCTAGCTTACTCTTGGTTTGTGACAGAGCCCTGACACTCCTGTATTGTTTGTGTTGTCTTGTGTGAGCGCGCAGCTTTGAGCATGCTCGAGCTGTGTGCTCTTCTGTCCTTGTGAGTTTTGTGTGTGGGGCATGGTGTTCGAATCCCAGCACTTCGGTGTAGTCATACTCCGCGTGTTTGTTTTCTGTCGCATTCGCTCATTCTTGTGCACTCTGTCTTGTCAAGTGTGCGTGCGCTCTTCTGTCCGTGTGTTGTGTTCTCTGTAGCACGCGGCTGGTGTTTTTCACTTGCTGCGTGCTATCATGTTGTCATGTTTTGTGTGAACATGCAGCTTATGAGTTCTCATTAGCTGCATGTTCATGTCACGTTTGGTGTGAGCACATGGCTTGTCAAATGTTTCTTTGTGCCATGTTCTCATGTCTATTGTCTAACCCCGCCCACCTTGTTTCCTGATTATTGGTTCATTTGCCCCACCTGTCTTCCCTCTTTACCCTCGTTTGTTTGCGCCCTATTTAGTCTCCTTGTATTACCAGTCCTGTGCTGGATCGTCGTCGTACGTGCCTCATGTTTCAACTGCTCGTCAAGTCAAGCCAAGCCAAAGTCAAGTCTTGTTTTTCCCCCCTCGGGGTATTTTTGTTTCTTATTTTATTTTATTAAATAAAGCCTATTCCTCCTGAAAATTGAGTCCTCCCTCCTTTCCCTTCACTCAAACCTGACAAAGAGTTAAACTGTAAACAATCAGCGAAAGTAGGGCTGCGACATTATGGCAAAATCATAATCACGACTATTTTGTAGAGACCCTCTGAATAGTGCAGTGCCCTCCTACTTTTTCAGAGGCCTTGATTCCATAAGGATTTTTCCCATAAGGATTTTTAAAATGTCTTCATTAAAGAGTTATAAGCCATGAAACCAAACATGCCAGCTACACAGTGAATCACAACATTACAAACTTTTATTTGAAAATCTGATAAAGGAACAAGTCTGTGTATACTTAACAGTTTTAATGAGGGAAATAACTACAATTCCATGAAGCATTGTGAATATGATGTGACATAATCCAATTAAAAATGACAGATAAATATAAAACTATTGATTCAATTTCAAAGTGCAAATGTTACTTTTCAAAAATGTGCAACCTTAGTGACATATGCGACCAAACAACTGCGGTCTCCAGAGGACACAGAATTTGGATTGATACAGCAAAAGAATGGCATTTTTAATTCAACTGTTGCACTTTATTAAGGCCTATTCTCATTATAAATGATAAGCTATAATGCTAACTCTTTTATCATCCAAACCAATGGGAGATAATGTTCTATTAAAAGCATGCAAGTTTTGTCATCTGCCACTTTAAATGTTCAAGCTATTTAAAGGATTAGTTCACTTCAATGTCATCCAAGATGTTCATGTCTTTCTTTCTTCAGTCGAAAAGAATTTCTCTTCAAGTTTTTTTGAGGAAAGCATTTCTGGATTTTTCTCCATATAATGCATTTCAATGGCAACCAAAATGTTGAAGGTCAAAATCAATGCAGTTTCAAAGGGCTTTGAAGTGCTTCAAAGGGCTCTGCACGATCCCAGCTGAGGTTTTTGGGTCTTATCTAGCGAAACGATCTGTCATTTTCACACACACACACAAAAAAAAAATGTATATAATTTTTAACCAGAATTGTTCGTCTTTTGCTGGTCTGCAACACGCCAGGCATTACGTAATCACGTTGGAAAGGTCACGCGACACATAGGCGGAAGTACTGCCTCATAGTGTTCGCAAGATAGATACTAGGGGTGGCACGGTTCACAAAACCCACGGTTCGGTTCGTATCACGGTTTTAAGGTCACGGTTTTTGGTTCTGTACGGTTGTTGTTGTTTTTTTTTTTAATCGTTAACACTCCAGAAATTTACTTCAGCATATGATATATAGCTTAATTATCCACAATTTAGGATACAGTATTAAAAAATTGTTATATCATGTAGAAATTGTTTCTTAACTGGCTGTCTACCGAGTCCGACACATTGGCATAACATTTTTCATGTTAATCATGTCAATTTTGATCAGAACAATGCACTGTGGCTTTAATTCAGCTGACCTGATTAACAAATTTCACCATGAAGTGTTCCGTGTGTTTCACAATCACCATATGACATCCAGCGCTGTGAAAAGAAAAAAAAAATACACGAAAACACAACACTGCCAGAAGTTTTTGCCCAAACTTCAAAGGCATGTTTAAATGATTAAAACTAGAAGCATATCTTAACTTTTAAATGTTACATTTATCATGTGAACTACTTATATACAACATGTTATATTCATGTGTGTATGAGACAGAGGGGAACACGGTCGCATTTGCAGCAGATATATGCTGCCCATCATAAATCAAAGCATGAGACAGACAGGGGTCGGAGGAGAAAATGTGACAGAATGGACAATATTTGTCTGTATTTGCAATACACGAGCCGCGGTTCAGCTGCGCGAGACAAACACTGCCAGTGTGTGACTGCACAACGGGCGCGCGCGGCTCCCGCTCCCGACGTATACTGCCTGCTATACGTCGCTGGCGCATCCTCCAACTCCGGGCCTTCCTTATCTCTCCCACTTGCATTTCTACACGTGACGTGACCTGCAGCACTCCACTTTTACTTTATTTTACTGTATGTCCACACACACACACACACACACACACACACCTCTTATTTCGCGCGAAAAGGACACCCACTGTCTGAGGTAACATACGGGCATGAGGATACATTGCGCATGCGTCGAAACGTGCAATGCACACGCTCCGAACCAAGACAAGCGAACCGAACGGTTCGTTTTTTTTTCATGTCCCGTGCCACCCCTTATAGATACGTATACATACCTATGCTTCACACATTCGCGATGTAAACAATAGGGCGGTACTTCCGCCTACGTCCAGTGTGACCTTTCCAACGTGATTACGTAATGCCTGGCGTGTCATTATATGGAGAAAAATCCTGAAATGTTTTCCTTAAAAAAAATTATTTCTTTTCCACTGAAGAAAGACATGAACATCTTGGATGACATTGGGTAAATTATCAGGACATTTTCGTTTTGAAGTGAACTAATCCTTTAATGTCAGGTATATTCTGATTGGTTTGTTAATGTTTTTATTGTTCATCTTACTGAAAGTTATTCCAACTATATCGTTTCACTGTGACATTATATTATAACTGTGATGTGGAATTTCGTATTCCGTATAATTATAATGATTATTAAAACTCTATATTAACTTTTATTACTATATAAACTATTATAATTATTTTTCATACTTGGTGTGAAGGGGCCTTTAGAATGCAGCATTTTGGGGTTTTCTACTTGGTTTCCACCGTTTCATTTTACATAAAGTCCTCAGCCAAGCCTGAATCACCACCATTTGCTTTTCCTCAGGGTGTGTGCATCTCTCCAGTTCTCATTCTCTCTCCTGCATCGCCTTATTAAAGTGGGCTTGGGAAGTGTGGCCAGAAGTAGTGCATGTGGCCAGCATCCCCTGGAGCGCAGTAATCTCTGTTCTTTCATCTAACTCTGCAGGTGTGAGCGATCCAGCCGAATTTCCCCAGGTACCCACCAGCCTCCTGAGCAGCAGAACAACTCATTGAAAACAATGCTTGCAATGATCAACTCTCTTTGATTATGTGAAGATGTCACTCTTCTAGTTTCCACTTCAAAGATGGGCTTAAATTTTACATTTTAGATTAGCAATATCAAGCTGTTGCTTTAAGACATGTACAGCATGCTGATTGTAGTGATACAAAGACAAAGCCCAGAGCAACGTTTTTCCAATTGCTCTGTTGCTCACCAAAGCCTACCTCAAGTTGCTTTCTTCTCACTGAGGCACTGTCACGAATTCCACCTGCACAAACAAGGGCAAACACAACACCTTGTGTGTAGAGCAATAAAAGCGCATAGCCCTTTATCAGGGGAACTCAGCCTAGCGCTTGTCCATCTCGTTGGCCCTGCGGTCATGGCTAAAGGCGTGATCCTGTTCCACTATCTGCACACCTGAAGCCCCCTGGTGCCTCATTAGATCCCCACCATCACAGTCCCCAATAATGTCATCATAACCCCTTTACGCTAACAGCGAGTCCCTTATTGAGACTAATGGGGGAATTAGGGGGCTGCTCTTCCTGGGGCCGTGAGCCGTGTATCTTCCTGGCAGTTATATGGGCTGACTGGAGAGCTGCACAGGTATCAAGGCCAGTCTACAATCTCTCTTCACTTCGCCCCAAAGGATACGCTGTCTTTGAGTTAGTGAAAGAGAAAAATACAGAGATATGAAACCAAAACAAACCTTTGTGCCATGCCAGTTGTTTTTTTATATTTATCTCCCCCCTTTTTTTTTCACTGATTTCCCAGGATCCACAGCTCCTTGGCTCTCCACACTGGGGGCAACATCCTTTGGTCTAAGAAGCAAGGTTTTTTTTTCTCAGTTTATTTCTCATATTGAAGGTAAAAACAAAGGTGGTGTGAAACAGGCAATAAGTAGGGGAAGACGAGAGAAAGAGAGCGGCAGTGATACTGGGCATAATGGATCTGTTTATTACTGTATAATCTGCTCTGCACAATCCAGCTCATGTCAGGGTGTCACTGAGGCTGCTGTCACTCAAGACAATAAAGTGTGCAACAACTCTCAAGACCTCTGGCAAGCTGTCTGCTCTCTCTCTCTCCCTCATGAGACTGTACTGTAGGAGAGTTGGAGGCTGGGTGTACTGTAGGGGAGAGCGGGGCACAACCTAACGCTTTTTGACTTTCTCAGTTTGTGTAAATTCACTTGTGGTTCAGAGCATTTATTTTTCCCACATTCATTTCCCACATGTCTAGTACAATTATGCGGTTTTGTTTCATTAATAGAGTGTATACTTTTTTCTTGATTTACCCCGAAAGAATGGAAGTGAAATGTGACAACATGCCCCATAGGTGGGGTACATTGTAACATGTGAGGGGCACATTTTAACATGACCAAATGACAGCTTAAAATGTTATCTGATATAATCAAAAACATATACAAGACAAACTAAAATATTTTGTCAATAAAATACAAATATCAACTTTTTTCAAATAAAATAATGGCATTTTTAATCATTAAAAATAAACACATTTTTGAGTTTGACAACAAACACACCTCAAAACACAGCTATACAGCATACACTCTCAGAAGAAAAGGTACAGTGGAGGTACAATTTTGTTCCTTGGGGAACAAAACATATAACTGTACCTTTAAAGGTACACAATTGGTCCTTAGGGTACAATTATACCATTGTTTCCCTCTACTTAGAGCAGGGGTAGGCAAGTTCGGTCCTAGTGGGTCGCTGTCCTGCTGAGTTTGGCTCCAACCCTGAAAGACATCTATAGAAGCTCTTATTGAGAATTAACAAAGGTTTAGATGTTGATGTTTTATTGAAAATGTTTGGCAGTTTGACTCTTGGCTTTTTATGTGAGTTTGTGGTTTTTGTTACAGTATTAACAAACACATCATCTGTTCAAATAAAAAAAAAAAAGCCATAAACAAAAATTATCATGAAGAAAAATGTATTATTACTGTAATATTACTAAATATGCCAACAATACTTTCTTGCCACAGATCAGACATTCTGAATTTAGATTATTAAATACATTCTAGGGGGAAAAAAGTTAAGACGCACACAGATATCAAGAATCAGCATATAAATCACAACAATGGTGACATACTTAATGCTGCAATGCATGCTGGGAGCCATGTGTTTTATACTGTGGTGGCTTAGTAGGGTTGGAGCTAAACAGGACATCAGCTCTATAGGACCGAACTTGCCTACCCCTGATTTAGAGGTACAAAAATGTAAGGGTACCACCCCAGTGACGGCCACTTTTTTGTACTTTTTTTGAGAGTGTAGTTAAAAAAATAATAATAATTAAGCATTTCTGAACATTGACTCTCAGTCTTTATTCACCTTTTTCTCATGGTTTCTCAATAGAATTCATAAAAGTATAGAATAATAGCGTAGTTCTAATAGGGGCTCATTGTAACGCAGAGTGACAACATGCCCCACCTGCACAACTGGATTTTAAACCCGGCTCATGTCTTCTACTGGTTAGATCAGCTTTAAAGAATGATCTCAACTGTTAAATAACAGATATAAGATTACAATAATATCATATTTGTCTTATTTTAAATAAACAAAAAAAAACCTGAGATTAAATATAAACTTAAGTAAGAAAATTACTTTTGCTATGGTTAAATAAATGTTCAGCGATATCTTCCCTAGACTTTTTATTTTTTCTCTAAATAATGTTGACATGGCAACTAGTAAATACACTAAGTTTCGTCATCCTGGCATGTGTGGAAATTGTGTAACCATGTGTGTTACAACTAATCCCACGTTAGGTTGTACCCCGCTCTCCCCTATGTATGATAATTTTCAGTGTGCTAAGCTGGATTTGTGGCGTATTTAAGGAAACACTACACAAATGTCACAAAGATAATCTGTGCTTTTAGTGCAGCAGGAGAGAGATGTGTGTATTTGTGGGTGGCTGGGTAGATGGGGCTATTTGCTGGCCTTTTGTAATCCAGAAGTGTTTAGGAATAATCCAAAATAATGCCTGATCCCTTCCTCTACTGCTCTACTTTTCTACTTCTCCTACCACTTTCCTTCCATTTATTGCAAAGACTTAGTGATCTACACAGTTGATCTTTCCCTCTCTTTCTGTCTTACAGCAAGCACACAGTCACGCGCTGCGAAGATCAGAGTTTGCACAGTGTGAGCTCAAATTATTCCTCTTAATGCCAGTTCCTCATTTAGAGCTTGATGCGGTTTAGTTCCAGTTTTTACAACTCTGCAGGAAAGCAAAACACAATTATATCAGGGACAGAAAGACAACTTCAATAAGTTTTCAGAGGGTACTTGAAATTCCTCACAAAACGTCCATGCTCCTGTTTTCATATATTATATTTAGTGCTGTCAATCGATTAAAAACAAATAACGTATTAATCACAATTTTCTTTCTGTAATTAATCATGAGTTTTTAATATATTTATATTGTAATAATTTCACAGTTACTCTCCAAATGATTGTAGACACAACTTAAAGGGGTGGTAAACCACGATTTCACTATTCTAACTTTAGCTAACGTGTAATGTTGCTGCTTGAGCATAAACAACATCTGCAAAGTTACAACGTTCAAAGTTTAAAGCAAAGGGAGATATTTGCTTTTAAAGAAATCAGTTTCTAAGGACTACAGCAAACGGCCGCTAGGGACTACTACACATTCACCCAGGTTTTGCTGACATCACCAGGCCCAATATTTACATAAACCCCTCCTCCGGGGAATATGAAATAAGGGGGGCGAGGCAATTTTGTATCGCCGCGGGGAAGCGTTAGTAGGCTGTGTTTTTGCCGCAATGCCGAAGAAACGCTGTTATTTTCATCCGGATTGCAGGTCTGGGGTACTTGCTCTGTTCAGCCTTCATAGGGACGGGGGTGCGTTGCAGAGCGTTTAACATACAGCATGTTATATGCACGTGTGTTTGAGTCAGCGGGGAATCAGGCGCGCGCAGGGCTCCCTGCATCCACCGTCTTCGCGATTTCAATGCCAGATTTGCACAACGTCAGCTGCGTGGAAAAAAACACTGCCGGTGCGTGGATGCACGACGCGCGCGCTGCACATTTCACGGAGGACAACACAATCTTCCACAAACTTCGCGAGTTCAATACAGGATATGCACAACGGCTTGTCCTGAAAGCTGGATTTACAAACAGAAGCTGTTTACGGGCCACAACCTGTAAGTCTGATTTATTTTTCATCGATGTGTTTTCCTGTAATAGGTTGTAGCAAGGAAGTAAACAGATGACAACACCGTTCTGCAAACCAGTCTGTTAAATGCTCATTCATACTTAACGTTATCCGACGAACACCTAACGTTACAAACACTAACGTTAAAATCTCAACAGCGAACCTGGCATTAGTGTAAATGATTCTTTGATTAGAGCTTTTATGTATTGTTTATCTACAGGCATGCTAAACATGGTTCTGTGTGTGATTTGGCTAACTTACTAGTTAAAGCCAGTGCTTAGTGTTTGTTTTCGGTTAGTTCTTGCGACAGATATTTGGCTATAATCGTTCTAAAAATACAAAAGTTAAAGTGCCATTCAGTAGCGATCATTATAGATCCGCAGTCTTTACTCTCGAGGACTGAACAGCTTCTGCTCGATCATCTTCACTAAAATGTTCTGGGTCTGATTCGGGCGGTAAGGGGCGTGACGTTTCCGACGTGCACTGCGGTTAGCGAATCACAACACACTGGGCCAGCTAACCAATCTGAGCCCACTGCGTATTTTTGAGGGACTGGCTTCATACAACCCGGAAAGCATCAGACCGTTTTACAAGGAGGGACAGAGCAGTGTAGAATAAATGTCAAATATATGAAAAATAAGGCAATTTTTTTTTGAACGAAGCATGAACACATGTTACAGTGCACCCCACAAACACAATCAAGCCTTCAAAAGAATGTGTTTTACCACCCCTTTAAAGACAGTATATTTCAAATATTTGCTGTAATGGCATCATTACAGTATAATTGAAAGCTATCAATTTCAACATTTATTAGGCTTTTAAAAATTTTTTTTTAAGTGGACTTAAAACAATCTTCACATACGTAAATCCATTATAATAAATATCAGATTTACCTGTGGCCTTCTTACCTATTAGACATCTACAGAAATTGAATAAAGTTATCAAACACCTTTCTTAACTGCATAAATAATAAATTAAATATAGATCAATCCTTATTAAAGCTACAATTTTCTCTGTTACCTTTGTTCTTTGATTAACATTAATGACAGACATCACAGCAACTGGTTTATTAGGCTGCTGTGACTTTAAGATCTGCCGCTGCTAGGCGGATATGACACGGATCTGACGCTCATCTCATTTTCTTCATTTAAGATGTTATTTAACTCATTTTAGGCTGCTCTTATGAGAATACTTAACAAAACAGGCATTTTGGCATAATTCTGTGTTATTGTTTGTTCAAACACGAAAGAGAACTCGATCCTGGCGTGCTGTCTGTGCGCGATACTGGCTTACGTCGTTCTGTGCATGTGTGTGTCAGTACATTTACAGATAGCGCATTCTCTTTTGTCTTGTCGCGCTTAAATGGTTTAAAAGCATTTGCATGAATAAGAGCATGATCATATAATGTAAGTCTAGCCAAAGTGTGATAGAAAAACTGATGATTAATTTTTTTTTATTAATTTTGATTAATTTTTTTTACGCATTACACTGAAAAAATTTATCACATGCGTTAATTAACACGCTAATTCTACAGTACTAATTTATATCATATTAATTATATTATATTATATATTATGTTATGTTATATTATTTGACCTATTATTATACAGTATAAAGTATTATACTGATGTTATGCAGACACTATAAAAAATTATATTTCATATATTAATTTATCAATTTATATTTTAAGGAGACAGCTCTGATATGGCTTGTGTTTAGCACAGCCTCATAACCAAATTGCTGGAAATGCCCTAGAGGGAAAATACTGTAATATTTATCCCTTCTTATCACATTTCTCGTCCTGTACCAGTGATTCGCAACCCTGTTTCTAGACCTAAAATAGATCCAGAGTGTCTGCTGTTGGTGGACCGCTATCTTGTACCTTTCTCTGTCCCACAGTGTTGAATATGACTGCTGACTTGTCCTGTGTATTATCCTTCCCTCTAGTGAGCGGCTGACCAAGTCATAGGAGACATAGGGTAACAGTGTTCGGCATAGACTGCCGTCCCACACACAGCTGTCACAGCTATGTGCCCTATCTTCCCCTCATCTAAATGCTTATCACACAGTACATAAATCATATGGATTACTTTTATGGTACTTTTTGGGGGTGAACTATTGCTTTAAACCCCTTCCTTTTATCCCATGTAAATGTGTAATGACAACTGAGCCATTCTCTTTTCTATTTGTTGTATTTGCTTATCGTATTTGAGATCCAACTTTAGTTTTGGCCCACAAACTTGACAAGAGGTAATTCCTTGTGTTCCACTGTGCTCATGTGTTTAGTTTTAATTAACAGCAACATCTGATATTGCCTGGAGAGACAAATCTGCCTTTATGAACATTGCATTAACATTTGCTCAAATTAAAACAATTGTTGATGTGCATTCAAAGAGACGTCGAAATGTATGATAGGCACGTCTCATTGCAGCACACAAGTTAAGAGGTTTAGACACTTACTGAGTGTTTGTGTGCTGTTTCTAAACCTCTCTGACCGTCTGCTGGTGTGTAAACTGTGAGGCTCTGCGGGTTGTCGCCGTCTGCTCCTTGTAGCTTATCGGTAAAGTAGTTAATCTGATCCAGACTGAGTTTTCAGCAAGTGAATGTGAATGAATGAGTTTGCTGTTTCATGTGACATGCTTCAGAATGCCTAAAAACACCAGCATCCAATGGTTGTTAGGTTGCGTTGGATCAGTGTGTTGTCTGTGTTGGTGTTTGTTGCCATCTGTTTTCACTGGACTGAAGATGTTCAATTGCCGTTTTTTGGTTCTTAGAATCTTTGAGCAGTCTGCGCTCATTTTCCAAGAAGATGTTGTCATGACGATGCGGGAACCGTCTGTGCCAACTCCATAGAATCAAAAAAGTGTGCAGAGTCAACTGCATTAGTGAAGCAATGTCAATCGTGATTGACAGTGCAAACATTAAAACATTTAATTATTTGTTTTTAAGGACATAAAAAAGTAATACACTACCATTCATTTTATTAAAAGAAATGAATACTTTTATTCTGCAAGAATGCATTAAATTGATCAAAAGTGACAGTATAGGCATTAGACATTTATAATGTTACAAAATATTTATCTTTCAAATAAATGGTGTTCTTTTGAACTCTCTATTCTTCAAGGTATCAAGATTTGCACCAAATATTAACCTGCATAACTGCTTTTAAAAATGTTATAAATGTTTCTTGAGCACCAGATCTATTAGAGTGATTTCTGAAGGATCGTGTGACCTGAAGACTGGAGCGCGCACACACACACTCGCACACACACATTTGGGTTTTTTATGTTTTATGGAGACTTTCCATAGACATCATGACTTTTATACTGTTCAAACTGCATATTCCATCCTTTAACCCTAACCTTACCCTTATATCTACACAGAAACCCCCCCCCCCCCCAAAAAAAACTATTCTTGTGGGACATTTCGTAGGGTTTACTGGGACCACACACACACACACACACACACACACACACACACACACACACACACACACACACACACACACACACACACACACACACACTAGTTTGTTGTGAACATGACAGTTGTTTTTTTTCCATCATTCTAAATACAACAGCTAACTTTAGAATGTTTGAAATGTTGTGGTTTGTTGGTCTAGTGATGAGCATTCTTAACTGGCTATGCTTGTCTGCTCTATTGTCAGCTGTGTTCAAGAATAGCATACAACTGCTTGTACTATTTCTTTTGTATGTATTTTCAGGATCTTTTATTCCAAAATACAATACTCTCAGTTCAATTTCGAGAGAAAGCAATGAAATATCAAACAAAATTGCATCGTCTCCTTGACTCGTATGTTGTTTAGACTCCCAAGTTAAGACATTTTGTCAGAACATTGGATTAAAAATAACAGATTTTTTAGATGATAACTGAACATTTCTCACTGAATCAAACATCAAACAATTAGATCATGTGATAATGAAGCATACACCTCTTGTCAGATGTCTAGCATTGCATAATGTGCACATAATGTTTCACATACTTTTTGTAGGTGTTTATTGTGCAGTAATCAGTCTGCTAATATTTCATTCAGCCTTTTTTCAATGCTAAATTAAGCAAAGCAGTTTTCCCAGTGGTCTTGTTCAGATATCTCTTTTTCTGTGAACATCTAATTTTCTGAAGCACATTTTGGTGTATGACAACACTGCAAAAAAATCTTATTAATCAGTATTTCTGTTATGCTTTCTAGTAAAAAAAACGGTATAAACATAATTAATATAACTTCTCAAGTACATTTATCTTGTTTTAAGACTTTTTTAATAGAGTAAAGGTTCTTAAAATAATTTTAGTATTTTATTTTCTTCAATTTGTTCTTTTAAAGATGTTAAAGGGTTTTTCACACAAAATTGAAAATTATTTCATAATTTAATCACCATTATGCCATTCCAAATCTGTATGACTTTCTTCTGCGGAACACTGTGTTGACACTGGTGTGGCTGACTCCCAAAATAAATAAACACATTTTACACATTTCTCAAAATATCTTCTATTTTTCATGTTTGGAATGACATGAGGTTGAATAAATGATTTTTAATTTTTCAATTTTTGGGTGAACTATTCCTATGAACTACAGGAAATCATGGCAAAGATATTAAAGGGATTTATTTTTTCTTTATTTTGCAGTAAATGTTGTATTTTTTCTAGTTTTCAGTCGGAATTTTAATTAATGATTAGCACCATCTTCTCTTTTGAGACTTTTTGATTTTGTGCTTTAGGCCTAATTTGCAACAGAAATGATGCTGTGATGGTGTACTCTGTGCTCTCTGTATTCCTTCATCTTATGACCATTAGTTGCATGATTTTTATGTGGTATAATTTAAAACCAATAATGTTATTTACATTTTTTAAAAGGTCAGTAGATAAAAAAAAAATACATCCAGCCAATTATGTGCCTAGAAAGAATCATTTGGCCAAATTTACCATGTTTGTGGCTAATGGAATCTGAAGTAGTTCTGCTTGCATGCGTCACAAGTCTTGTTTGCAGCTTGCTTACAGTTTTATTGCTTGTGCACTTTTGTGTTTACACCAATCCCATATGTCCTGGCACACACCCTATCTGTCTCACTCTTTCCCAACTCCGCCTCTCCAGAACTGTCCGTATTCATGCCACTGGGGGAAATCTTACCCACTAACAAGCCACTTACCTGCTTTTCATAGGAGCCTAGCAAGAGGATTAGCAGGGATACAGGGAGAGAGAAAGAGAGAAAAGGAAGGGATTTTCTTTCTGCATGCCTGGATAGTCATGCCACGGTTCTCTTCATTCCAGCATGATCCAAGGGTTGAAGGGCAAGCCAATTAAGCAGTAGGTTTTCAGGGCGAAACTAAGTGAGTGTTTCAGACGGCAGCTAAAACCTGATGCATAATGTGGAAGCAGCAAGAGTACAAACAAATAGGGGCCATGTACAATACTGTGTATATAGTCCAGTCACCTTTATTTACATAGTTCTTTATACAATAGAGGGTATGCATTGATGTCACTTTCCCGCCGGAACATGCCCCCTCAGCCGGATTGAGTGCAGAGCTGCTACATCACTACATTTAATAGGGGCAAACGATTATCAGTTTAAACTAAAGATTGGACTCGATAGTGTTCCTTACAACTTATCAAAGATCCAGTGATCCATGGATATTGTGGAATTGTGTTTCCTGACATTTATATGTGCCTGATTTAGACACCAGGCAAATTTACATGTGAACACTTTATATAAATACAATATAGGTAGGTCTAAATCCTGGTGATCACTTATATCAATATTATATATATATATATATATATATATATATATATATACATCGTCATATCGTCCAGCCCTAAAACTTGTATAGTTTTTGTCAGTGTTTGTTTATTTAAAAACATCCAATTAGGCAGAATATGGTAAATATTTAATTGATGAGTTGTCAATATAATATATAACAATACAATTGTTACAATATATCAGTTGTGTTTCTTAGTTTAATTTTCATGGACTTTTAGTTTGTTTTCATTAGTCACATGTAGGGGTGTAACGGTACACATATTCGTACCGAACCGTTTCGGTAGAGGGCTTTCGGTACGGTGCACGTGTGTACCAAACAGTTCCGAATGCAATCTTTAACAGTTAACAGTTGGCTTGTTTTAAGCGTGGAACACACTTCAGTCCTAGTTCCCACACCAACATATGAAGTATTCAGTCCATTGTATCACGAAATTCAAACGATAAATGCCGTTTTGACGCTCTTTAATGTGACGCGAACTGACCACTGTATAGGCATGTCAGTTCAAGCGGCCGCGCAGGTGGGCGCAATTATCTCTGAACACGATCATCTCTTCCTGAAGAATAAACATGAATTAATATCTTAAGGTAAGGTGTTGAGGATAAATTACAATTTACTGAAACATATGTCGTGTAATCGCTCAATCAGTGTTTTAACCACGGAACAAAGTCAATAAAACAGATTGTAAACAATGTCACGCAGCATTACATTTACCTCAGATGTCATTCCAAGTCCACACCTGTCAGTTCACTAGAGAAATCAACTTTTTCACTAAATATATGACCTATATTAGCCTATGTATATATAGTAATTATATACTTAACCTGTTAGTGATATCTTGTTTATTTAATGTATGTTTAAATGAATCTGTCATGAAAATGTCAGACACTGTACATAAATGATTATATTTCAACAACGAATTGGAGAAAAAACTATTTTATTATCAGATTTAGAAGTTAATGCAAAAACTTGCTTATGTGAAGTTTACATGTTTGCATACAATGTGTTATTTGAGTGTTGATTATTATATCTAAAAATAAATAGCAACTGAATTTAGACTAATAGTTTGAGCTCTGTTTTTAACCTTTAATATTATAGTAATGTGCAAGTAAGGGCTCCCTATATAGTTTACAGCATTATCTTTAAGAAACTTTTAGTTATAATTGAATTCATTTAAGGACAGACAATTTTTTTCAGTAAGCCACTGTTTAATAAAAAAAAGCCATTTTATATTTAGTAAATAAAACAACAACAAACAAAAACTACCCCGAGCGGGGGAAAAAACAAGACTTGACTTGGACGTGACTTGGCTTGGTTTGGCACAAGGAGCAGGAAAACACGAGGCACGTACGACAATGGTCCAGCACAGAAATGCAAACACAAGGAGAATAAATAGGGAGCAAACAAAAGAGGGTAACGAGGGAAGACAGGTGGGGAAAATTAACCAATAATCAGGAAACAAGGTGGGCGGGGTTAGACAATAGACATGAGAGCACAAGACACAAAGAAACATTTGACAAGCCATGTGCTCACACCAAACGTGACATGAACATGCAGCTAATAGGTGTGTTTGACTTCATACAGCGATGCACAGTCCGATCGGCGGCTGACTTAAAGCAGTTCATGCTGGTTAGAAATGTTGTCCGACTTGAGACAGCGCAGACGCCATGTGACAGTGACGTATGGCGTCAAAGTACCGCGAGAGCGATTCGAGAGCAGTCGCTAATACAGCCGGTGCAGTTGCTCTAGAGCGGCTTCACCAGACTGCACAGACTATGATGACGACACAGTTGTTCCACGATTGGCCAGATTCACCGCATGACAGTGATCACATGTGTTTCGTATTTATTCTAAAACCTTCAGTTCCAGTAATGCTCACTGGATGCTCCAGTAATGTAGGCGCGATGTTATATTGTCATGTTCAGGGATGGGAATAACAGCGTTATAGATAAACGGCGTTACTAACGGAATATTTTTATTCAGTAACGAGTAATCAAACGAATTACTGTTTCTCCCGTTATAATGCCGTTAGCATTACTGAGAATAAAATGTGGCGTTACTTTAATTGAGCTCATTGAAGAGGTTTTCATCCAAACAGGCTCTCTGTCAGTCGGACCTGCATAGCTTTTTTTTCTCTGGTTGGTTGGTGTGTTTGTGTGTGTGTGTGTGTGTGTGTGTGTGTGTGTGTGTGTGTGTGTGTGTGTGTGTGTGTGTGTGTGTGTGTGTGTGTGTGCATGCCATGTGTTTTTTTATGGTACACATTTTATGATGATTGGTGGGTGGGAGACGAGGTTGAGGTTTATAGGTTGAGTTCACACACACACGCGCATACGCACAGTCACACACACAAACGACCAACGAGTCAGAGCGATGGCAAGTCCAACGACTTCAAAGGTAGCTTTCGCAAACTGGAAGTATAAGCGCTACTTTTCCCTCGTTGAGGTGAAAGGTACAATTTTTTATGTAACGTGCAGCTTATGCCCAGGAAGAGTTTCTCCACGTCGGTGGCAAGTAATTCTAATCTACTGAAGCGTCTCACATCATCACAGGCCGCCACAAAATTAGTGGCTAAAAACCCAGGTGATAATGTGAGCTCCACTACCAAAAGGAGTAGTATAGTACTGATAATATTTTCACAATATTTACACTATAGTAGGCCTACTGATAATATTTACAATAATGTATTGAATTTGATAGGTGTCTCTCACATTGCCCCACAACAACATTACAATAGTTTACATTAATGTGCAATGTTTTATAATAATAATATATTCTATATAGTGTCCAATTCATTTAACATATTTAATATTGGGGGCATCCAAGTTATTTGACATATTTGAACATTTGAAAAAAAAAGTAACACAGTAGTTACTTTCTCTGGTAATTAGTTACTTTTATAATGATCTAACTCTATACTATTTTGTTACTATTTTTAAGAAGAAACTAGTAACTATAACTAATTACTTTTTTAAAGTAACGTGCCCAACACTGGTCATGTTTATCAAAATAAAACTGATAAAAAAACGTAGACCCCACTTCATTGATAGTGTAGGCTTATATAAACTTTATTCTTGTACAAACACATGCTGTATTAAGCAGTGCATAAAGTATTACATGACAAGAATGTCTCTGAAACATCTGTGTATTGACAAATATTGCATTTATTTCACTTAAGCCTTGATAAAGCATGCAAACACAGCGCTGCAGCACTGCGGAAGCAGAAAGTGTCCGACATCACGTCTCTGTTTGCAGCTCCTCCCCGCCTGTACCCGGCTACTCTCGCCGATCGGTTGCATCCAGCTGTAGCCAATGTCAAACACACCTATTGAGAACTCATAAGCTGCATGTTCACACAAAACATGACAACATGAAAGCACGCAGCCAGTGAAAAACACCAGCCGCGTGCTACACAACACAAGACAAAACATAACATGAACATAAGACAACAGAAGACAAACACGTGGAGCATGAATGTCCGAATCCCAACACAAAACCGAAACCAAACTAGACCCAAGTGCTGGGATCCGAACACCATGCCCCAAACACAAAACTCAAAGAACAGAAGACACAAGACAAGACAAACAATACAAGAGTGTCAGGGCTCTGTCATAAACCAAGAGTAAGCTAGACTGAAGTGACAGAACCCTGACACATATGATATGTTTCAGTAAATTGTAATTTGACGGTCGACGAGCACGCACTTTTATGAAGCATTTATTGTTTGAATTTTGCGATAAAATAGACAGAATACTTAATATGTTCATGTGTGAACTCGGATTTGAGTATGTTCAAAACAAGCCTACTGTTAACTGTTAAAGATTCATACAGTCCGGTACACACGTACCGGAAGCCCTGTACCGAAACAGTTCGGTACGAATATGTATACCGTTACACCCCTAATGGGCACTAATCTTCATCACAGCTGTTCGTCATTTTGTTCAACACCATGTTTATTTAAGTTCCTCACCTTTACTTAGTGTTTTTCTGGTCTCGTTTGAGTTAGCGTGTGTTGTGTCAGTTCTGAACCATCTGTGGATTTCTGTCTGGATTTTTATTAAACTCTGTGTTTTGAATCATCATCATCATCATCCTTCTTTGTGTTTTCCTGCAACCTTGCTGACAGCAATATAGGGTATGATTTTACCCCAAAATTCAACAAATTGACACAAAGTGATAACTGCAAATCCATGTTTCACTGCCTGGAGTCCAGTTGTTTCTTTGTTGTGAATTGAAGTAATCTATTTGCTTCTCTTTTCTGTAGCTTTCAGCAGTCTGTAAAAATATACCTCAGATTTTTTTGTCATATCTATTTGTACAGTTAATCTCAAAGCGCTTTCACATTTTAGATGTGTTTTGTGTGTGTGTGTGTGTGTGGGGGGGGGGTTGTTTGTTTTTTGTGGTATTCATTGGGCGTAACCAGTCACACTGGCCTGGTGGTGACGTCATGTGCATACCCTCTATACAGGTTGTTTCAAAGCAGCTTCAATAAGCATGAAAATAATGATAAATGATGCTTCAGAAATTAGAGCTCTATTTCTATTAGAAATTCAAGCTCTACAGAAGACAATATTTTGCCATTATTTAGTTCAAGTCAGCAGTGTTGCCAGATTGGGCAGTTTTGAATTTGATTGTGCAGGTAAAAATGGGCTTGGGTGGACAAAATTTGGGCTGGTTTAGGGTCAGTTCGGTGGTTTCAAACATCTGAATTTTATATTTTATTTTGTCACCATGGTAAATGGACTGCATTTATATAGCGCTTTTAACAGACCTACGGCCCTCCAAAGCGCTTTACATTTGCCTCACATTCACCCATTCATACACTCATTCATACACCGACGGCGGTGTCAGCCATGCAAGGCGCCATGCAGCTCGTCGGGAGCAGCTGGGGTTAGGTGTCTTGCTCATGGACACCTCGACACTTGGTCAGGTGGAACCGGGGATCGAACCACCAACCTTCCGGTTTGTAGACAACCTACATGAACCACTGAGCCACTGCCGCCCCTAAACATGACACACACAGGCCCATGCAGAGTCTGCTGGCTGGTGTTGACGATGAGTTCGCACTTTCAGCCAATCAGCGATCAGCAAGGCAGACTTACTCATTCAGTACATGACGACATGACATGACAGGTTTTTAGCACGATAACTTGCAGCTGTATATTCAAGTAATTGTTATGCGAAATTGGCATAAATATACAGTAAGTTGTATCTACAATAAAGAGTGGGAGAGTGATCCAAGTCTCAAAACGTGGATTACACCTGTGACTCAAAAACTCTTTATAAATATAACCAACTCTGAGAGCACAGTTGACTGACTTGAATTGAAATCGATTATGGGACTATATGACTCCTGTCCATCATCATGTGAACACTGACCAGGACATCTGTAACTTTTAAACCATCTAGACTGTGCTGTACTTGTCCCCAACAGCTGCTGAAAGAGGTCTAAATAAACGATTAATCAGTTTTGACAGTGCTAAGTGCGTTATGTTCTATATGTAACTTAATTCACGAAAGCCGTACTGTAGTTCTCTAAGCGCAACACAAAGGTAAGCGCATTGTTGTTATTTTTTGTTGGCGGATTATCGTACAGTATCAATCAATGGCGCATTTTTGCAGTGGTGTGTGCATGTGTAAAATGCCTGCCAATGTCGTTGCTTTTTCCGATCTCTTATATTGAACACTTTTTGCACTTAAATTGGCTTATTCTGACTGTTGACATTGAAAATGGTGCACGTGTTTTTCTGAGGGTCAAGTCACTGGTTAATTTCTTGATTGCCGTTTTGAGTTTCCAACTGGACATTTTAGTCATATTTGCTAATTCCATTTAATGTGTTCCTGGTTTTGATCCGTTTTCCCTTTTCTTTTTTTTTGTCATCAACATTATGTTTTAAGGAGATAAAATGGTACTTATCAATCTAGAATTGTATTGCCATACCAATTAATCACATTATTTTGGCAGTTTGGCAGGGTGTTTTTTTCTTGGAGTGGGCGGGTTTTGGTGAGCTTTTGGGCTGGAAATTGTCGACCCGATCTGGCAACACTGCAAGTCAGTTCAGTGTTGATTCAGTTCAGTTCAATAACTGTATAAAGTTATTATTATGAAATTAGTTCAATTCAGCTATAAGCAGCTCTTCAGAAGGCATCCAGCTCAATGCATTACAATTTTTGTTCTCATCCGATATTGTCAGTGCAGTCAAATCGATAATATTACTGACTATTAAAGGGTCTTTTAAACCGCAACTAAGCAAGCCTAAGGCAACAGGTGGCAATATACCACCAGCATGATAACAACTAATTAGCCAGAATCTGGAACTAGTTATGTTAATGTAAGATTACTTTGAGGCTAAGTGTGGTACATACAAAAGTGTGGTACATACAATCATCTCATGTGTTTGTGTGTGTTTTTTAATTACTTCTCTTCATATGACTGAAAAGTTATATAAAAAGCACTAGTGATGCACCGATCATGATTTTACATGGCCGATTCCGATACCGATTTTTTTCAAGAAAACTGGCCGATTCCGATACCAATTTCCGATTATTATTTTTTTTTTTTAACACAATAAAAGAATGAAAGTATACATGAACAAGATGTTTATTTGGGATTTAACAGGCTAAATTGGCTTTTGGCTAATGAAAACAAGTCCGCAATCTGAAATTAACAAGAAATTTAATTGGAAATTAAAAGGCTGAAAGGTGAAATTAAAGGCAACAACTGCATATTCTGCAATCCAAACAAAGATGTTACTTAAATCAGCATTTGTTTTTAAATTCAGTGTAAAGAAAAAAAGTCTTTACCAGTGAAATTAAATAAAACCAAAGTAGGCCTATATAATTGTTCCAAAATGTTAAATCAAATAATGTTTAGTGCAACGAAAAAAAACTAAGATGCTACAGCAGGTGCTTTTTAAATCAAATTAAGTCAATGTAATTAAGGTAAAATAAAAGGTAACACTTTAGAATAATGGTCATTAGTTAACATTAGTTAATGTATTAACTAACATGAACTAACCATGAGCAGTACATTTGTTACTGTATTTGTTCATCTTTGTTAACGTTAGTTAATATAAATACAGCTGTTCATGGTTTCTTCATGTTAGTTCACAGTGCATTAACTAATGTTAACAAGATTTTAATAATGCATTAGTAAATGTTGAAATTAACATTAACAAAATTAATAAACGCTTTATAAGTGCAGTTCATTATTAGTTAATGTTAACTAATTTAGTTAACCAATATTGACTAATGACCATTATTCTAAAGTGTTACCAAATAAAAATTATCATCCTATAGCAGGGTTTTTCTTGGGTCAAAAATGGTCTTCGGTGGTGGCTGACAGACATTGTCATCCACACACACAGTAAAAAGTACTGTACCTACGTGATCTGTGAGCGCAACACTGACAATACATGTAAAATAAATGCAAATAAACTTTTGTAATTTTTGCTTATCTTATTTTGACATCTGATATTATGTATGATCTCTACCTTGATGTTTGTTTCTTTTGATCCTCATTTTTTACACTATTTAATGATAATTGTTTTGGTATAATCATATCAATATTAAAAAGTAGCATAAATTAATAAATAGCCTAATTTTCTACCATATACAATTTAGTAAAATCTGGTCTCACCTAACTCCAGTCTACACTAAATTATATTTCACTACACATTGTCAACATAAATAAGCTGAATGACTGTGGATGATTAAACTAATTCTTACTATTCACTCTTGCTGAATTGGGTAAAGCACACTTGTGTTCTCATTTCAGAGGAGTTCTGAGTAAATTAATAAACTGGTTCGTTAGTTCAAGTGTTGGACGGATCAGTTGTTCTAACCAGTCGTTAAAATGATTCGGTTCAAATGAGTCATTGGTTCGCGAATTGGACATTAGCAGACGCGTTGTGTGAGCAGATGAAGCTGAGCTGAACAAACGCTCACTATCTGCGCTAGTGCAGGGCGCGGAGAGGTAGGCTCGCGCAGGAAAGCGGCTCTTCCTCAGTTCTCCAGTTTCCGTTTGTAACACACAAGTGACATGTTCGCGAATGATTGCAATATAGGCGTATGTGCACGCGGGCGCACTTCCGGATAAATCGGCAGAAAAATACAAAGAAAACCGGCCGGTTGCCGATCGCGCGCTAGAAGCAAAAACCGGCCGGTTCCGGTTTTTGGCCGGTCAACCGGTGCATCCCTAAAAAGCACTTCCTCTCTTGAAAACAATGAGGTCTTTTCAAGCATCAAATACATTTGCGGTTCGTCTTTAACACACACAAGTTGTATTTCTAGCAAGGTTCAATTCCATGTTGAGGGTATGGGGTATGGAGTCAGAATAGTCTCATTAATAATTCACGCAAAAAACAAGATGCACACATGTGTAACCAATTTCACATGCATGAAACCAAATTCACGTGCGCAAAATAAAATTATATATTCATAAATTACATTTCACAAATGCAAAACACAATTCGTAGATTTACAACTGTGCACAAAAACTTTTGAATGTTTAAAATTTACACATTCATCCTGTAATGCGAATGTGCAAATCGTCATTCACGTGTGTGAATTGCCTTGGATGTGTGTGTGTGTTTTTGAGACTTTCCTGGCAGCGCAATCCTCCCTACACAGAGGAGTCGTACTCTTTAGCCAATCAGATTTAAGCTCATCAATCGACCAATCATAACCGCGTGAGGGCGGGCCCACCTGAATGTTACGTCATCAGCGTTCGACCACAGTTAGAGATCATGGCTAAGCAGCAGAGGTATGTATGTGAAGTTTGATCGGTTCATTTCTGTGTTTACTGAAACTAAGAACTTAGCAGTTAAGAAACTATCACTTCAACTGATCTCTGTGTGAAAATAAACATTTAGTAGTATTGATGATTTCTTATGTTTACTTCATAAAGAATTATGCATATGCACACCATACAAATGTAGGATTTTAGATTCATAAACTCCATAACAATGGTTTGAATGATGAGAGAAAGTGTATATAAATAGACAAATTAGATAAATAGATATTTTTCACGTGGTTTTTAATTTAACTATTATTTAATTAGGAAAGAGCAGTCACAACAGTGTTTGAACCTGCATGTCATGTCCACCACACATTCAACTGATAATAATTTATTTAATGAAGTGCATACATTGGAGACCATTTATATTTAATCTATGCTTTGTTTTAACTTTAAGCTGCACATATATGCAGTTTTATTGTTTCAGATTTCCCAGACAGATGATGTATGAAGTTGCAGAGACCAGTACCGTTACCTTACCATTCCTACTGTAATTCTTTCAAAACACTCATGTTGCATCCCTTCATTTTGACTGTTGTTTCAACAAGAGGCTGAAAGTCATGCATTGTTACTGTATTAATGTACACACTCAATGAATAAAGCCCTGCTATGCATTATTAAATGTTCTTGTTTTATGTCAGAATTAAAAGAATCAAAGATATTTGCTACAGTTGATGTATACGGTTTATTCATTTGAAAGTTTCTGAATCCTTTGGGAATAAAACCTATATGAAATTACTTGGCCATGATTAAAGAGAGTTCACCCAAAACATTTTTTTTAATTCATTTACTCACCCTCAAGTTGTTCCAAACCTATATGAATTTCTGTTCTGCTGAACACAAAGGAAGATATTTGTAAGAATGTTTGTAACAAAGCACATCTCTGCAGCCATTGACTAACATAGCAGGGAGAAAAATACTATGTTAGTCAATGGCTGCAGAGATTTGCTTTGTTACAAACATTCTTACAAATATCTTCCTTTGTGTTCAGCAGAACAAAGAAAACTCAGTTCAGGTTAGGAACAACTTGAGGGTGAGTAAATGATGAAGAAGCACAACATGTAGTACAGAGAAATATATATATATATATATATATATATAATTGTATATAAATATATAACATTGTATATAAATATATTCTGTAGTTGTGAGATTGGCTGATTAACAGTTTGAAGCTGGGTTAGTTCTTCAGTCACGGGGCACTGGAAGCACAATGTCATTGCATGGCTGGTCAGGGATGTTGGTAGTGTTCCAGTCAGTGTCTTCTTTTCTTTTAAAGTAGATAAATGTTTATCTCCAAATGATACATTTCAGTGCAATACATCAGGTGAATGTTAACAAATGAAATGTGTTCAATCTAGTGATCACTAGCCCTTTCTCTGTCAGAACACGTCAGATTTTGGTTTGATATTTAAAGCAGTCAGCACGTGCAGACAGAGGAAGAGCAGGAAGCAGGAGATGAAGTGATGGTAATATAATTTTATATAGTTTACTGAGTAATCTTAGTATGATGTTAATTGCATCTGTCTGATCAGCATAAAAATGCTTTTTTGCCAGGCAAAGTAAAATCAATGCTTCACAACATTGTCCTGTGACATTAAAAACCTTGAGATGACAATACAGCACAGAGCATGAAAGTACATGTGTACTGAATAGATTAAGACATTAATACAAATTATAAAAGAGAATAAGGAAACATGAATTTAGATGTTTGTGACTGCTATCCAGAAGTCACGCCAAAGGTGTGTAATCCTGAAAAACACAAAGGAACAATACGTGTAATAATAATTTAACACTGTATACTGTTGCACAAATGGCAAAATATCTTCATTACTAAACAATGAGTGCTCATAAAAAAAATTGTACATAGTGAAAAAATATCTCGATGAGGCCAGTACTAAGTGGGAGCTATTGGCCACCCAGATTATTGTTTTACAATCATTTGTGTGATTGTAACTGAGAGAGATCTCTGTCTCTGTACCTGCAGCTAAAATACAAAACAAGCACCATTTCTTCTTCATATGGGACATCTGATTACCACAGCAGTTGCTTACATCTGTTAATATTGAATAAACTATCACTTCAACTGATCTCTAAGTTCTTAGTTTCAGTAAACACAGAAATGAACCGATCAAACTTCACATACATACCTCTGCTGCTTAGCCATGATCTCTAACTGTGGTCGAACGCTGATGACGTAACATTCAGGTGGGCCCGCCCTCACGCGGTTATGATTGGTCGATTGATGAGCTTAAATCTGATTGGCTAAAGAGTACGACTCCTCTGTGTAGGGAGGATTGCGCTGCCAGGAAAGTCTCAAAAACACACACACACATCCAAGGCAATTCACACACGTGAATGACGATTTGCACATTCGCATTACAGGATGAATGTGTAAATTTTAAACATTCAAAAGTTTTTGTGCACAGTTGTAAATCTACGAATTGTGTTTTGCATTTGTGAAATGTAATTTATGAATATATCATTTTATTTTGCGCACGTTAATTGTTTTTTTGTGCACGTGAATTTGGTTTCATGCATGTGAAATTGGTTACACATGTGTGCATCTTGTTTTTTGCGTGAATTATTAATGAGACTATTCTGACTCCATAATGGGGCGCTGCTAGGGTTTCTGGACTCTAGAACTCTGACGTCACGCCCACAGACCTTTGTCTGAATGTCTGAATTATCATGATCAAGAAAACACAGGATTTTCAAAAGTATGTGCGTTTTCTGCGCCTTTGTTGCAGTAAACTTGCACAACGTTCTTGAATGAATTAATATTTGCACACTTTACTTTTTCACACCCCTAAACATGATTTAGAACAGTGACTGGCTACTTTACATGACGGTCAGACGTCCTATGGGCAGTCCTTGGCCAGTGAAAGCTGCAATGTAGTCCAGACCTTCTGCCGTCAGTCTCAAGGTCTGGCTAAGAGAGACTAGGGTTTCTGGGCCCCATAGACAGTTTTTGCCTCAGACCCCATCGTTATTGTTGTCCCTGTCAGGCCCCGTCTCTGATAAATTATAATTAATTATAAATATTTGGGTCACCATGTTTAGGAATTAACTTGATGTAGCAGAATTAATATTACAATCAATTAACCAGTTTTTCCAGTGCTCAGTATTGATTTTCTATCAACTCTTAGAAACAATATTTTTCGTGGACACAGAACAATGCACTTTACAATGTTTATATTGTAGTATGGTTTAGACGATTGTAACAAGGCATATTTTATCTTCCTCATCTGAACTGTTGTTGTTGTTTTTTTTCAATGTCATGAGAACAAGAGGTATTACATATTCACAATATCACATTAACATTAGCTGCCAGGAAATGAAAAAAAAAATATATATATATATAAATATATAATAAAATTACATAAAGTCCAGTGCTTTCAAAGCATTACATGTTTTCATCGCTTTTCTGTTTGTAGTTTGTTCCAAAAGGTTTACATATAATTTAAAATCATTTACACAATTTGAAAAACTTGGTTTACATTTAGCCCACTTCTTTTTATGTATATGATGTTTTCCTATAAAATCAATAACTGTATAATATGTTGTTCTTTGCATTCCAAATTATCATTCTGAGAATAAAAAAGGACATCAAATACACAAATTTCTATCATACACTGTAGTTTTCTATTAATAAAGGTTTCCAAATCTTTCCAAAATAATCTTGAGTAAATGCAGTGAAAAAACGGATACAAAATAGTTTATTTTTCTAGTGCACAAAATTCACAGGTATATGACATATTAAGCTTTAATCTTTCCAAAACATGCTTAGCAGGATAGATTCTGTGAAGTATTTTGTAAGACACTTCCTTAATTTTGTTATTAACACACAACTTATTTGGCAATTTCCATGATTTGACCCATGAGATATCACCAAATAAAGAAGACCAAAATAATCTTGCTGCAGGAATAGACCGAACAAAGAGCATTTTTATATCCTTATTGCAACATTTTTGTTTTAAAACATTAACATTACCAATGAAAATTGATATTGTCCATATTGATTTCCACTGACTTAGAGTTCTTTAAGAGTAGCATCACACTCTTTGGAATTGCGTCAAGAACAATAGCAAACTCTCTTGGTTTAACTGGTCATTTAAATTTTTGTATAAATTCAGCCTATGATAACACATCGCAATTAACCAAATAATCTGAACTTGAATGAGCAGCCTGCAACTGCAATAATAAGGTGCAGACATTTCAAAATAAGAGGATTTCAAGATTGTTTATAAATAAAAGTCACGCATTATATATACGTTTTTTTCCCTGGTCATTATTGATATTTTGGTTACACAATAAACTGTACTTAATTTAATTCATATTTAATTCTTAGTAAGGAGGAAAGACTAAGAACATTATTTTACATATTATTCCGGGTTATTCAGGTATCAGGGTTATAATAGTTAACTAAAAACATAAAAAAAAAATCGTCATTCTTGAAATTAAATAAATGTTAACTGAAATTAAAAAAAATAAATAAACTTTTTTGGAGCTTTAGCTTAACCTGATATACTAACTAAAAAATATAGATGTTTTAAAATAACACAAAAAGACAAATCTAATCAAAAATATTAACAAAAACTAATAGTACATTAATGATACTAAAATATCAATATATATTTTCATAAAGTGTATTTTTTCATTGCGCCCCACAATTTTCTTGACCGCTTGAACGGTCAAAATCACACAAAATTTTGTCAAAATATCAGTTTTGGCATGTATTCAATTTACAGTTGGTTATTTAAAGCTTAAATGCTTAATTAATACATTACAATTTAACTAAACTTTAGATTTTAGTCGACTAAATCTTATGATATTTAGTCAAGTAAAACTAGACTAAAACAATTCAGGTGACTAAAATATGACTAAAACTAAATGGCATTTTAGTAAAAAAGACTATGCTATCAAAATTAACACTGGTTTAAAGCTTATGCTACAACTCTGTTTAGTAAGTTAAATTTACGATATACTTGCAATGCCTTAACCGTTGAATGAGCGTCTGGATGCAGTCTCAGGGGAAAGTCTTGATGGTTCAGCAGTTCGATGGTAGTGAAGTTGCAATCAATTTCTTCCATGTTGGATGAAGAAATGATGATGAATTTGCTCATGTTGCTCATGTTCAAGTTGTTCAGGCAAACTTGGTGCGTTTAACATGCTTGAGTGAAAGTGACTGTGCTTTATACATCGCTACACTATTGACAATAGTCAATTGACCTTAAGAATGAACGCTGAGGAGAGTTACAGAGATGAACAAAGAAGAGAACTCCAAGATTTCCCTGCTGGTCTTACATGAAGATACACATCAAAACAATATAAAATTTAAGATAACACTCAGACTGGGTTAAAAGAACATCAAAGGGTCATGGCTACGATGCCACCACAATATAAAAAAAATGAAATCAAAACCATGGAGGTCAAAGATGGCAATAATAGAAGTTGGACCTTATATTTATTCTTCTTATTTACCTTCTAAGTATGAACGACTCAATAACATTCAGAAGTACAAGCCAAGAGCTCAACCATTGACCATGAATACACTAAGGGTAATGAGTAGAGGATGCAGATAATAGTAAGGTGGGCCTACAGTACCACTACTTACGTATTCTAGCAAAACAGGCTAATAATACCGTGCTGGTTGAAACTGACATATGGGTGCCAATTCATCCGCTGCCTTTTTGTAGCCCAAAGCTGAACTATACATTCAAAGCTTTTTTTAATGTGATCTCTATTATGAGGCTATATCACGTATTGCTTTTTTTTCATTAGAAGGGGATCTTTATTGAGCTTTTTAAAGGTGGGGTAAAGCGATATTTCTCAGTCGTTGCTGAACATCCTTGATATATGAAATTAACCCAAACAAACACACCCCTTTCTTCATTGCTCTGCCTCCAAAGCTCACTCTCCAATCCTAACCGCCCTATCGGTGGCATGCAAGGGGGTGCTCTGAACAACGACGCCAAACAGTAAACGCTGCATTCTCTATCAGTCATCAGCCTGCACAACTCTCACTAGCTGGCCTCTATTACACACGCAGAGTGGATGTCTATTTATGAAGATGATGAACAAATGAAAAGGAAGCACAAAAATGAACATACAGTACACATGAGTAAATACAAGCAAGAGTTTGTTGTTAGTTACCAGCACAGCAGCTCCAGACAAACAATGACACTCAAAACTAGTGTTACTCACGTATGGAGCAGAAACCATGCAAACTCAGCATCTTTTCAGGCCTTCCCGCTTAACCCTCTCCAGCGCTGGAAAGCTTTTCTAATATTAACGCGGGTCCTAAAGGTCTTTCCCTTCACTTTCCAGTGATATTCCTATGAGCTTCTCTTTTGTAATGCCTCTCAGGCATCTCTCTTTCAACAGTCTTTCATCAGATCTCCCTCTTGATCGTCCTCTCTCCTCCACCGTCATACGCCCCCTAATGCTGATTGGCTACACGTTTGGTGTTGAGTCTGGTTGTGTCGGTCTGACCAACTTTCAAACAGCGTTTTTCAAATATCGCTTACCCCACCTTTAAGTAATGAATTATTTGCTCTTCAGTGCAAAACTATATTAATGAAAACAAAAGTATGAAACAGGTTTACTTGTTACAAGATTCCTTTGTTATTTCAGCAATTTGAATATTCAACCCGTTCTCACTCCCAAGTCGTCAAAATCCGAAGCATGGTCAAGTGCCTTCCGTGTCACAATGAAGACGCTAAAGGTACCCCTAGGCGTCATTTTTCGACACACTGGGTGCTCCATTAATTAAAATGAGAAACCTTTGGTGTCATACACAGACGTGTTGGGCATGGGAACATTATCTTAATGATGAAATTTTGTAGTGTTATGATTTTGCCATTATGACATGTTGGAATGTGAATCTCAATTTAGTCAGCCAGCATCATTTTATTTACTTATATTTTATTTACGCTATTTAGACACGTTTTAACATGTTACCAAACCCCATCCCATCCCTAAACCTACCCATTTGTGTAGTATATGATGTATAACACAGGATATAACAGGCAGATACGACTCCAGGCACAATTTATTCAAAAAATACAAATAGTCCAAGTGTTCCGAGGCCAAACTATTGATTTGTGTGAAGGAAATCCCCAAAACCGATCAGCGTCTCCATCGGCCGAAGATCATGCACACATTCAAATTTCAAAAATTGCCGTCCGTTACGTCAGATTTCATAGTAAATTGGCTCTCGTATGGCTCTCGTATGTCTCGTGACCAATTCCGTCATTACGTCAGCTTTGATTGTAAAATGTCATTGGCTCTTGTGTGTCTTGTGACTGATTGCGTCATACTAAAAAGTCGTGGGTATCATTTCAATTAAATATGAATGAGTGCGTTCACGGAGCAGCGGGATCATAATCTCAGTGATTAAAACATTAAGATCAACTCTGTTCTTTACATGAAGACATCGTATGACTTCAGAAGACTTGGAATGCAACACGAGTTAATAGTTTTATATGTTTTTTGGTCAGTTTTTGCAATAAATACCTGTGACTGTACTTGTATTTGCCTGTTATGTGTTTTATATTGTTGAGAAGTGGGTAGGTGTAGGATAGGAGTTGGGATAGTTGCTCCAAAATATAAAAGTAGCCTTTAAATATTCATAAAATCATGTCTGCTTTTACAAATGCAAAGAATTAAATGTGTCTTGATCTGACGCATTGGGTAAACAACTGAAATCAATGGAGTACCCTGCGCGTCGATATAGTGATGCCCTAGTGCCTTTAGCGCCTTCATTGTTACGCGGAAGATACTTGACCATGCTTCGGATTTTGACGCCTTAGGAGTGAGAATGGGTTGGAATATTGCTTTATTTCAGATTTAGCATGACAAAAAAAAATTTTGATGTGAAAGACTGTTATGCTTCAACATCTCTGACTCATAAGTGTTCCATTGCTATTTCTGGTTATGGGCAACACACTTTAAAAAACACTTATCCTTTCTCTCTCTCTATCTCTTTAATTTTTTTATTTTAAATTCATAATCTTTTTTGACTGTATGCCAAGGCTTCTCAAGCCATAGTACTATAGATTTTTCAAGGAACAGATTAATACATTCTGAGTCTAATCTGTATGTTATCTGAATTTGACAAGGATGAAGTGATCAATTGTAAATGAGGTTGAATAGTGTACAGTACATTATGGACCGGTCTATTTTTTTTTCAGTTTAATTCTTAGTAAAATATATTTAAGGATGCTGTGTTAAACAGCTGTGTTTTTACAACTGACAGGGTTTTAATCTTTTTCTCAACTTTGTGAGGTGTGTGTTCTGGGATTTTAAGCTCTACAAAGCATGACAAAATATGAATTATCACCTACAGGCAAATTACACCATCGAAGTCTATAAAGTGTTGGGAAAGTAGTTTTATTATTAAATTAAGGCAGATGTTTAATTTGCATTGAATTCAGCTTTGCATTTTGAGGCTTTCTAAGTGAAAAGGTGACGATACACTAATATAGTACAATAGAGATGGAAATTAATTTCCCGCAGGCTAAACCAGAGATCTGATACTCACTGTGGGCTCAACATTTGGCTTATTCTAACAAGACACAAAGGGCAGGGGATTATCAGATGTTAAGTCTTTGTTAGCTTCAGAGTACAGGACAGGATCCACAACATCTGCTTGAGTGTTTGAGAGTCTGCTGTATACCTCCTCTCATAAACACACACACACACACACACACACACACACACACACACACACACACACACACGGTATTGATCCCCAGCCGATTCCTCTGCACCAATGCTGATCCAAATAAGAAGTCAACTCACAACTCAGCAAGAATTCACACATATAACACCATTCACAGCCATAGTGGATTACAGGAAAGACTACACCACTGCCTCCAGCACTCAGGAATGTTACATTTCTTGTCTTAAATGGAAACGTGCAGTTACATTTTGTTTCATTTCTGAATTTCTGCTGTCCTTCACATTCCAGTTAATTGCTTTCGCTTCATTCTACATTGGCGGATTAGACCAGAAACACATGAGAATGTGCAACAGTTCTATTGATTGCTGTGAGGCAATGTTAAAGACCCATTTCATGCCACAATAAGTGAGTCATGACTATTTAGTTGCTTCACTCACTCATTCCCACATCTCTGCTCCTTTTTCTCCCTCTCTCTCTGATCAAACAGGTGGCTTCATTAGGCCAGCTTTTTTTTTTCTCGAGGGCTTTAATTGCAATTCTGTGCACTGATGCTGTGTTCTTCATCCACCTACAGACTGATTAAGGTTGCAGTATCTGGCTAACGAGAACACACTTTGTTCAAATCATGCTGTAATTAGTGCTACAGGGATGCTGGAAAAAGCTGCACATTTAGCCTTCCCCCCACCCCCCAATACCTCTTCCTCTGTCTGTCTAATATAGAAATAAGAGGAAACAGAGCAGAGGAAACCAATCACTGAGGAGAATTGCTTTTTAAAAGCCTGAGGGTGATGTAATACTGGCCATAGTTGGAGTCAGCACTACAGGCCCAAATTATACACAGTAGGACACGGTGCCAAACAATTCTGGCCTTGTATTGAAATCAAAATAACTTGCACATTTTTTGCAGTAATGTAAATGGAAAAGTTGGACATCTTGCTTGAAATTCTCGTCCAAGTAAGTAGATTCTATTTTTTCCCCTGCACTTCTGTGAACTGTTCCAAGTTCATTTTTCTTCCTCAAATTGCTACATGACTAATCCTCTGGTCCTGTCATTGACCTTTACCATTATTAATCTCATTAACAATCCTTTTAGACACTTTTACACGTGGTTGTTTATTGGTATTATATTGTCTGGTGGAGGAGAAGGAATGAAGAGACATTGCGCCACCATCAGAATCTTAATTATTTGCTATTTTCTTGACTTTAATTGGTGCATACAAATAAATGAATTAACAAATAAAATGGAAAATCTCTTAATCTGGATCTAACACCTGTGAAAATATGGGAAACCGTCATGAAATTGAGAATTCTCTCTGCCTGAGCTTTCTTGCAGAAATCCTCTATCTTGGCAGTGATGGTGACTGTCTAAAACTGTGGTTTGAAACTATAACGCACTGGCAGAGGCAGCAGGTTCGGTGCCATTTTGTATGTGTCTAACCTTTGCAATGTTTTCAGTCCCATTTTAAGAAGGATTGCATTGTTACATTGTTACTTTACCTTTAGAATGGAACCTTTAAATGTCAACATATGCTGACCATTTATACAGAGTGCTTTGAGTTGTTCTTTGTGTCAGACATTCAATTATAAAGTGTATATTTACAGTACTGGAAGCTATACAATAAAATATACAATAAAGCAAAACAGATAACAGTAATGATTAAATAAACTGTAAAGGCTGTAAACTGTACAAGACAGCATGTGATGAGCATAATATTGTAACATTACAGTTGTGGTTTAGAAGTTTTATAATATTGTTAACAATGTAACCTGCACGGAAGTCACTGAAAAATCCCCATTACTAACGCATTAACCCATATTATAGTGGGTTTTCTCCTATATATGTAAGACGTGTAGTACAACATTTTTGTACAACTTTACAATACAAATTAGTTTGCAATTATGCAAATATGCATAGTTAATGCATTAGGTATCATGCACTAATAACAATGAACTTCTTGTACATGCATTATTCTTGGTTAATGTTAATTTATAAATATAATATTGTTGTTATGCATTTGCAAATGTATTATTGTTTATTGAAAAGAACATTAACCAAGATTGAGTGCTGTAAAAGCATTGTTCGTTGTTATTCGTTTTAACTTTTAACATATGCAGCCATATTTCAATACATGCAAGCAAGTCAGATGTTTTTTTTTATCTGATTAAATGGGTTTCAAAACTGGAAATCACCATGTTGTCATGTAGGCATATCTATAGGATTGCTATAGGGCATAAAGTAACATGAAATGCTGCTAAGTATTATTTTTGTTATGTTGCCCATATTTTATGAATACTTTGTTTAAAATTGTTGCCTACTGGGAAGAATGTTTTCTTTTGTTTCTGTTCCTTTTTTATCTGTTTCACATTTTCCAATTACCCATCTTGGAAAAGAATGGAGTTATTTTCCCTCAACAGGTTTTTTAAGGGTCCTTTGAGAGAAAAAAAAACAAAGTTTCAGGTTGGGTTATAGGACACTTTTCTCATAACCTAACCTGAACTTTTACATAAAAAAAAAAAAAAAAAAAGCTGTTGGAGGAAAATATCTGCAAGATGCAATGAGACAAATTGCATTCCTCACTCCAAAAACTAGCCTGACAATTTAGTATTTATTCTTAGAATGTTTGTGTATTTACCATGAATTCACCCAAGAAATAAGGATTGCGGATTAGGATTACAGCAAGACAAAAAGACCAAATAATTTTGCAATCTTGGAATCCCGTTTCAGTCTGTTGTCTTTTTTGTACATTTCTGCTGAACATTTATAACCATAATTAGATTTTTTTTTTTTTTTTTTTTTTTTGCATGTCATGGACAGAGACATCAAGCTTGACTGCTAAATTTTGTGACCTCAAAATTCTGCCTGTTCAGATTAACAGCACATTCTTCATAAAGTTAGAAATGAAAACAGTCAGTAACGGTCTGTCCTGTTGCTAAACAGATGTGTGCATCATCTGTGATTGCACTGAAGCTTAAGCATCAATGTTAATCTTTGCCTTTGAAGTTTATATCAGCATGGGAAGAGATTTCATTTACATGCGCTTTTTTAAAGAAACCTCATAGAGAACATGAAGAAAACTGATAGAAACTATAAAACAAAAAGAAAGATCTAGAAACGATACACTTTTTACATGTGTTTGAATTTAAATGTCCAATCACTATAAATATCTGTTCATCTTATTTCTTTTTTGTCTTACTTTATGTATTTGCAGTTTTGCATTTCTCTTTCAACATAACTACTGTATATTTGATTTGTTTCTTATTTTGAGCCCTATTTTGGGCAGATGCCCCAGATAGATTGAGTGCTCAGATTCGGTCTTGATGATGAGCGTGTGGCACAGTGTTAATATTCTCCCATGGCAGATTAAGTGGGAAAAGCGTGAAATGAGTGACAGATTTTCTCTCAGGCTTGATCAGCTGGGAGGAAAGGGTCAGTGGCTCATCAGACTGGGTCACGGCCCATCTCAAGCCTCTGCTGAATGTCTTTGAAACTCTTCCCCTGCCCCTATGGTCTGATAGTATATCAGCAGTATTCCTGGCCTCTAATGCGGTGCTTACAGTGATGTGCTTTAGCAGAACAACTAGATGACCCATTAGCTCTAATTGACTTTTGTAAAGCTTTTTGTCAGATGCCAAATAACAAAGCCCCTGACAAATAACAAAGGGCCGGATGGCACCCTTGCTGAAATCTATAAACACTTCTGGCAAGCAGTTTCACCACTATTTAGTGCACTGACATCTGGTTTGGAAAACAACTCCAAAACTGCGGAGCATATTAATGGAGCCCTTGTCTAAAGACTTCTGGAAACAGACAAAATCAAGTCTTGTATCTTGTTGCGGCTCATTTATCTCTAATCTACACCGATGTTAGCATCATCTCTAGGGCATTAGCTAACACAATCAAATCAGTTTATTATCTGGAATTGTTCTTTCAGACCAATCTAACTGGATTTATTATACACAAAGTAAATGTCCATATTTTTATATGTATAAAAGGGCCCCAAATGTGAAACAATAGAATCTTCGTTGGACATTGAGGGGGAAATAAATAGAAGTTTCAGTTATATATATATAATAATTTGGAAAAACTTATTTTTTAAATAAAAAAAATGCACAAATTGATCTGTGAACTAGGAATTACATGAAGCTAAGGAATCAGACAATGATGCCAACTCTCAGCATCTCTGTTTTCTTCTCTCATTAAACTCTGAACAACTGCAATCAAACAGAGTGGAAAAATGAGAAATCCCCCTCATTACTCTGAGCATCCGATTCAGTGTTGCATGTCTGTTTTTCTCTCTGTCTATGATCTTCTCATTTAAAAAAAAACAAACAAACTGCAAAATGCATTTATAAATTCAACTTTCCATGGAACAACAAGCCTGTGTGAAAAAAGTGTTTTTGTATAAAGGACCCTTTATTTAGCAGCTTAACTGCATTTCTGCACATGATGACGCATCTACGTTCTGATAAAAAATATTGAGTGGTATTAATCCTTTCTTTGCAGTCATTACTTTTAAGACTAGTTGTGACAACCTAATGTACATCAAGGTTTTGGACTATAAATATCTATGCAGTAGGGCTGTAACGATTTGACCAAAAATAAAAACTTCGATTAATTGAACATTTTACCTCGATTACGATTAATGAACGATTATTTTTCTTTTCTTTTTTTTCTTTTTTTGCCCTCGTAAGGTTTTTGATTAAGTTCCTGATAAGGTTTGTACTGTAAGTATTTTCTACTATTAAAGGTGGAATTTTTTTTTCTAATGAAAGTGCATTTCTTTGTGATTTTAAAACACTTGAAGGAAACGGTTCTCTTTCAGCAGTTATTGTCTATGGGCCATATTTCTGTTTGTTGTACATCAGATACAGATAAATGAACACAATAGGCCTACATTACATTTATTTGAATGCATTAATGAGAGAGTGATTGTGTGTGAATTACTCATACCGTCTCTATTCATTATGAAGCTGTGGTTTGTACTTACTTCAAAGGTATTAAAATATATGCTATAACCGTGGCGTTTCTTTAGTGACTTTACTTTAGTCACAGGACAGTGTTGACACTGCGTTTCTGCGCTGCTCTTTGCACGCGATCTTCACGTGATGTGCGAGTTTGTCACAATAGATCAGGCATTAGTTCAACATAATACACATCTGATGGTCTAAACTCGCTTTAATGTTCAAACTGGCAGGGCTTAAAACACATACAAATGACAAAGCTTTGTGAGGACGCAGGTGAAAGAGGTCTGCCTTCAGGGCGGGTGTGCGCGTTGTCAGAGACGCGACACGGCTCGGCTCTCTGTGTCACAGAAAGAAGCTGAGCACTGAACGGATACGTATTGTTATTTTTGAATAGTGCACAATCGCTTTAAATGTTGAAACTGGCAAGCCTTTAAACGCATTTACTTGACAAACTTTATGAGCACGAAAGTGAAAGCGATCTGGCTTCGGGGCTTGCGCGCGCCGTCTGTGTGTGTGTGTGTCAGTTACTATAGTGATTCTGGGCATCTATAAACACAGATAACTGCTCTTGCATCTCTCTGTGTGCCTGCAAACTGCACTTGATGTGACTGACGGGGCGGAGTCACGTGAAAACCGAAATAACCGTCATGGGAAAAATACGTCGGTTAGAGGTTCTGAATGTCGGTTTTGGTTATTTTTCGACTAATCGTACAGCCCTACTATGCAGGTTTTTGCATGTATTCCTTGTAAACTACATATAGTTAATTGTAGTTAAAAAAAGTGGTCATTGTTTGTTTGCTCCTCTGATTACATCTCAAACACCGAAAAACATTAGTTCAAGCAGAATTTCATAGATTCATAGATCCTCTGAAGAGCAGTTAGAATGAAACGTGAATAGTCAAATAGCTAATTTTCTCTAATCAGGGATGATTGCTCGGCAGACAAACTGCAGATGGAGGCGAGGGAAACAACTTCAACCACGGCTTTTCTCTCTCTTCTTCCCAAAGATGTTCCAGCAGTCAAGGCTAAGAGGTTTCAAAGGCCTTTTGAGGCATAGGCAGTGAGATGCTGTTCTCCATTTCTTCCTCTCTTTCAAAGAGTTTTCATTCTTTTATTAGACAAGGGAATTAATTTTCAGAATCCTCCCTAGATACTGTATATAACCCCTCCCTTCTAGTTCCTTCAGAAAGATTTCTTGAAAACAAAGTTGCGCACAGTTTACAAAGCCAATGGATCCCTCCGTAGCACAGATTGCCTGTTGACAAGGTAATATACAGCAGTGGGTGAGAGAGATGAAGATCGACCACAGGATTCTTTCATAGTACTGTAAAAAAAAAAAGAAAAAAAAAAGCTGGCTCTGCTTAAGTAAAACACTGTAACGAATTACACTGCCTTCAAAGCTCAGAGGTGTGAAAGAGAACATATTAAGGTAAATGGATTGACTGCTTGGAAGATTAGAGGAATTGTAGTCAAAGCTGATTAGAGAGAAAGGTAGTCAAAGCGGAGGAACCTGCAGAGAAAAGAGATTTCATATTTAATTTAAAGGAAAGTGATATTTGATTCATCTTTCTTTTGTTTGATGTTTAAGAATGAATCTACTGTGGTTATGTTGGACATTTAGCTTGCCGACTGCCTAGACAGAAAATGAATATAAGTGTCTTGTTGTGTGAGGGCATTTGCCGGTCAGGCTAATCAGCATTTATTTAAGTCCTCCAAGGTGTTTGATTCATGGTTGGATATATTGCAGCAATCAGCAAAAGGGTTTCTAGCTTAAAATGTCTTAAGTGCAGTTTAGGCAGCAGAATTGTTACCTTTGCCCTGGCCTTCATATCCAAAGCTAGCACACACACACATATATATGTATACGGTACATGTGCACACACACACATGCACATGTCAGCTTTGGAGACTGTGTGTGTACTGTATATCAAGTACAAACTCAATTCAGTACCTGCGCTATCAAACTGACAGACGGCTGCTTTTCAATAATTGCATGTGTATGCAGTATATGTGCACATGCTTGGCTGTGCATGTGGACAAACTCACTTTTCGTTCAAAGTGCTTGTCTGGCGAGTTATTAATGTAAGCACAGTAGGTCTGTACATGTAAACAGTTGAGGGAAAAAATCGAATTTCTGTCAAAATATAAGGACTGTGCATTTGGTTTTCCAGCATACATGCAGCCTAATAGAACTGCTATTGCCTATTGTGTCATTTTTCAAACTACAATATTGACAAAGAAAACAACACTCACTGCTCTTAATTCACCCTTCCCTGGGAGTTTGATTGACAGGCAATCTGACCAATCATAACTCTGAATCTGCCATTTTGTCCGACAAACAAACCAGACAGGAGAGTTAGTAGATTACCGTTGGTGGACTTGAACTTGAAAAATTGTGTGTATTGACATTTTTCTGCAGTTGAAACACCATGCCTTCTAATGTTCATTCATGTTTATTTTGTGCTTTAATTAGCAGTAAAGATATGGTCGGTTCACATGCTGCTTGAACTGAGACTCTACAGTGATCTGTCAAGACGCATTAAAGAGCCACAAATGATACCTTTCATACCAAAATGAACCTGCTCTGGTCTGTCAATGCGTTGTCGGTGTCCTCTTTGCTTCACAATGTATTTTTCATTGCATGAGAACATAATGGCTGCGTCCAAAACCTGGAAATTGCTGCCTTCGGAGGACTCATTTCAAGGCAGGATCTAATGTTAGCTTCACTTCCGGTTTCCTGAGATACCTTCATCTGATTGATTTTTTAAGGCAGCATATCCTTCGCTGCCTTTGATATCCCACAATCCTGTGCTTTCCATTCCATTCTGTAACAGTTAAGCTGGAAAAAAGACGGCGTCCGAATGTTGCGTTTGCTGATCAGTTTGTGTGTAAATGTAACATTTTTAACAACATTTTCCACTTCTGATGTAATTTCTAGCGAGAAATTACTATTGTAGTAATTAAATATTTGTTTAGGTCTCACCAAAGCTCTCTCTATTTTGCTGTAGATTATTAAACAGTTACACTGCCTAAGAAGTCTGTCCGAAATTAGTTTCGTGAGGTGCCTTCATGCACAAACGCTGCCTTACAAGCCATTGTCTTGATAAAGCAGCGAGGCAAACAGTCAGCTGCCTAGGTTTTCGGATGCAGCTGATGTTTGGCATGAGAGCGTCATGGTTTGTCGGACCTAGCAACAGTAACTAAGGGGGGGGACAATTCGACAATTCGATAAAATTTTCCTTTTTAGAACTCCTCCTTTCTCAGATTTTCACGAAATGAACCAGACTTCAGACCATGCCGACAAACAGTTATGGAATTCAAGTTGATTTGTAAAACCATTCTCGAATAATGCGCAAACTTAACGCAAAATTTGACAAATAGAACGCCAATATGAACGTGAGGTTATATCTCCGCAATGCTTTAGTGTATTCTGACCAAACTTAATGTGTTATGACAACCAAAAATCGGGTCTCTTTTGATACGATGCAGCATGTCAGGTTGAACGATACCCAATTTTCTCATATCGGCCATTTTGGGCATGAGCCATTTTGAATTTTGTCGTAAAATGCTATATTTTACGAATGCACTGGCTTATCGTTACGAAACTCTGTATGTGTCTTTGGCACCATGCCCTGAAGGTACTCAAAAAGATTTCCTTGTGGTCAAAAGTTATAATGAAATTTCCAAAAATGATTAAATTAACCCATTCTAGTGAAACTTCATAGATCTTGAATCTTAATAGATTCCTTGGGTTATACCGAGAATATATGTACCAATTTTGCCATAGTCAGCTGAACTTCCTGTCCGCCATTTTGATTTTCTTTAAAAACCTTCTTTTTTGAACTCCTCCTACACTGTTGTCTGATTTTCCCCAAAATTGAATTGTGTCATCTTTGCCGGCAAAAAGCTGTTGGTTTCGTGTTGATAGACGCAAATGTCAACAAATGTGATGCCATGATGCCAAAATTACTCTTGAGGCTGTATCTCTGCAATACTTTCACATATTGACACCAAACTTTGCATGTGTCATTGTCACCCTACACTGACCACACCACATCAATTAGGTCACAGTACAACCTATTTTTCATATTTTATTTTTTACTCAAAAGTGTAAAGACTAACAAACCAAGGACAAACCATTTCTATTCGAAATAAATGCTGTTCTTTTGAACCGTCTATTCATCAAAGCATCTTGACAAATGTCAACATTAATAATAAGAACTGTTTCCTGAGCATCAAATGGATCATGTGACACTAAAGACTGTAGTAATGATGCTGAAAACATAATTAATGCTTTCTCGTAATTAATGCTTTCTCAGTGATCTGTACAGTGAGAATCACACTCATCCACTTTGAGGTTACAGAGATAAAGTCCTAAATGAATGCAGCTGAGATACCTCACTCAACCTGTCAAAATACAGCACAGTGCTTGTGGGATGGGTCGATCCCAACCCGCCAAAGTGGCCCCCTTAGTTTTCTATTTTCCTTTAGTGGTCGCTGATCTGATAAAGGCTTTGATAGGTGGAAGCAATAAAGAGGGAATCTCACCTCGCTCAGTGGAAGCCAAACAGATGAAATCCATTGGGATTTGGGCTCAACTGTAAATGTGTGAGAGGCAGGGGTGATTAGACAGCGAGGCCTGCAGTAAAGGTAAAGCCCACATTAAACCAGCTCAGTGTCAAACCCCACCGTAATGCTCTTAGGAGCAGACAGGGTGCTGAGCATCTTCTTTGCGGTTTAATACCCAGAGCACACTAGGAAATCTCAGTTGCAGCCGCCCCATTCAGGAAGCATCTTGAAAGATATATTGGTGGCTGCTGTTGAAGAATTGAGATAACATGGGCAATAAGTTTTGAAGGCAACTGTTAGGATTTGGGCTAGGCGATATATTGATATTTATTGGGTATCCACAATATCAGTAGTAGCCTATATCTAGACTTGTGTTTCCCAACCACGATTCTGGAGGCACACCAACACTGCACATTTTGCTCCTTTATTCGACACGCCCATTTCAGGTCTTGGAGTCTCTGATAATAAGATGATCATTTGAATCAGGTGTGTTCGATTAAGGAGACATGCAAAATCTGCAGTGTTGGTGTGCCTCTAGGATCGTGGTTGGGAAACACTGATCTAGTCTCTCAGTGAGTGGCATAGTTTTGTCTACCCAGTCAAGCTTGCGTGAATCCCATGTTTTCTCTGTCTGCCTTGTCACTGTGAGGACAGTCTGCAAACTTCATCTCCAGACCTGGTCTGAGAGATCACTTCACAAGCAATTCAATGTTGCATTGGATCAAAGCTTTCGCCAAATACATGCTAAAACTTAAAGGTCTTCTTGGTTCAACTTGAAGAAATGATGACAGAAATGTATTACTGTAGTATAGTTCTTTTAAATGCACTTATCAAAGTAACAACAATAATCATACAATTTAGATATAACATACGGAATATCATACAGCCAATATATGTTTTCTGCCTTGTTTTAATATATACAGTATACAAGTTCTGTTTTGTTGTAAATTAACTGTTTTATTTAATTTAATTTGGTTTATTACATTTGTTAAAGTTTAATGAATTAATTCAATCAAACTTCAAAAATCATTACACAGAATTTGGGGAAAAAAATATTTCATAGAGCACCTAATTAAAAGCTTACCATGTGGAGTTTACTTATAAACAAACAATTTATATGTACCTTCATTAAATATTGATAGCAAATTATATGGAAAACAATAAAGATATATTTTTGGACATATCTCCGGCTAAACCCTAGCAACAATATCTGTCAGTTTGTGTACTCAATGGGCATGAGATAATTATAGTGACTTTGTGATGCTGTAGATGTGAAGATTCAGCACTGAATAGAGTGTTGTGTTGTCACAACACGCATTAATTGAAATAGTCCTGTTTAATAGTGCCTCCTCAAAAAACCTGCTAATGGGACATAAATGGAATTTTGCCATCAGTGTCTATAAATGTGTGCGGGTTCACTTTTATTCATCACATTGTGGCTTTTGCATTTGTCATTTGCAATTTGCAAATGCAATTTGGTGTCAGCAGCTTTTCCTTTTTTTATTTATTATTTTTTCTGTCTTTTCTTTAATTGAAAGTTTGATGTGAAAAGAAAAATCAGAGTACCTAACCCTTTATAATAAGATTATGAAAGTGACAATTCCACAGGGGGATCCAAATGGCCCTTTGTAATCCTCTGAGAGAGTATTTAATTAGCACTCTCTCTCTCTCTCTCTCTCTCTCTCTCTCTCTCTCTCTCTCTCTCTCTCTCTCTCTCTCTCGTTATTTCTGTATTCTCTCTCTTTCCTGTTCAAACTCGCTCTCTTCCTGTCTCTCCCTATTTCTCTCTCCCCTTCCAGTTTTCTCAGTTCTTGCTGTGAAACATCTCTTTTGTCCGGCCCTAGAGACGCAGGACTCCTGTTAGTTAGCTAACGTGCTGAGTTCAGAATGAAAAAAGAAAAGAAAAATGCTCTCCATGCAGACGGCTGCAAATTGCATCTCTCCCTCCCTCTGTCAGCAGGAATGAGAGTATGACAAAGAATCAGAGAATGAGGGCTGATTGGGCTTGAACTAGTTGGGTTAAAAGGGATCAACACACTTCATTGTCAGTAGGTATCAGGGATAAAAATTAAACTGGTTACTTGGGGGGGAAAATGACCCAGATAATTCCAATGTACAGGCAAAAATGCTCTTGTAGAGTTTTACATCTTTATTTTTATATAATGACTACTAAACTGTACAATTGACCATTATACCTGGCAACCTTATTCCCACATTGTGCCAGTTTCATGTCTCTTGTCTCACTCTATTTTCATCACTATTTTCTCACAGTGCCATAATTACAGCTTATTAAATTAATATTTCATTTCTATTTATGTGTCAATGACAAATAAGAACATCCTCATTTGAGATGAGTATAAAATAAGATAAAATCTATTTCAAAATCCAAATGCCACGAAATGTATTCTTGATTTTCATGTTGGTCTGATACATTTTGAAAGTTCAAGTGGTGTACCCATTGAGTAAAACATGCAAAATACTTTCCTTAAATCATACATTATATTAAAAAAATAAAGGCAAAGGAATATATATTTTTTACTTAAACTTTTACTTAACTTTCTTACTTAACTCTTTCCCTGCCAGTGTTTCTTTTTTTTAAAGTTGCCAGCCACCGCCAGCATTTTTGATCATTTTTAACAACATTTTCATGGCCCCAAGAATATTTAATATTTTGTTCTGAACATGCAATATGTCAAAAGAAAGAACTCAGCTTTTAAACCAAAACAAAAACTGTTTTCAACACTTGTGTAAGTTTCATTAAAAAAGCAATATTTTGTGCAAAACGCTGAAAAAAAGAGCTGTGTTTTTGTCAAAGACTATAATCCAGATCGGATTACATATGATATTGCTGGTTTGTGTCTTCTTCGCACGTGTTTTGATCAGGAGATGCTGTACTCTTTCTGAAGATGTGTCATAGGGCCCCCTACCGTATAGTAGTGAAAATATAGAAAGACGGAAATTTCCATCAATGGTGGGAAAGCGTTGTCTCACAAATGCTGGAAATTTCCGTCAATGGTGGAGAAAGAGTTAAAACAAGCCAAATTCTGTTTATCTTCTCACTTGTTGGATGCACCACTAAATTTTTTTATATATATATATATATATATATATATATATATATATATATATATATATATTATTATTATATTATATATAATTTTTTTATTATTATTTTTAATTAAAAAAATGACTTAAAACAAAAAAAAAAATTTTATTAAAAAAAAAATTATAAATGCTTTTATAAAGTATTAGGCATTTTTTGGCTAAAATAATTTCAGCTTTTAATCTGCAGGTTTTTCTTCTATGTATTGTAAAACTACCTTGACCTTTTATTATTATTATTATTAAACTTTTTAACTGCAATACCGAGACACTCCTCGCTGCAGCCGGTAGCACGATGACCTAGCTGGATCATCCAATACGTACTGGATGGATGTGTTTTGGCGACGTCACAGCCGCATGCGCAGTACCGATCTCAGTTATGCGCATGCGCTATCTTAAATGGCATGTACGCTCAATATTGTATTGGGATGACGTTCTAACGTGTGAAGTACTAGTACTGATAAATAATAATACGTCATTATTGATGAATAAGTCATTATTTACATATGTGATGCTTAAGTTATCCTATTTTCACTCTACATACATGCAACATTTTAAATCACACAATTGTAGAGCTTTTAAACCAAAATGGATTAATAGCATTGCATCACCACAAGTAATATTATTTTTTTTATGTGTATATAGAACATTTTAAAATAAAGCCATTGTATTTCATTCAGATCATATTTGCTGTTGAGTGGAGGCAAAAATGAGTCAAGTAATTGTCTCTAATTTTAATCACAAAGTTATAAAACAACAAGGTCTTTTTAAAAACTTAAATACATGTACACTTTCAAGGAAAATGCAAAAATAATAAAAGCACCAAGAAAAAAAAGTGCTTAATGATATTTTGTTGGGCAAGTTCAACAAACTCACAGCAGTCAGATCAAGCAGTTAAGTGACCATTTATATTAACTTTAGTTGTTCTTGGGGCTGTAGTGATTGTCGTCACAGATGAAGCAGTCTGCTGAGCAGTAATCCTCAAACTCTTTGGTTGAGTAAAATGCACACAGGATTCCTTTTCTTCCATCTCCAATATAGCCTGGAGCGAAGTCTTTAAATAAGTCCCCACAAAGGCACCTGGTCAGTTGATATGGCACTCAATGAATCTCCTTATGCACTCCAGTTAAAGGAATAGTTTAACCTGTACGAGTTTCTTTGTTCTGCTGAACACAAAAGAAGATATTCTGAAGAATGTTTGTAACCAGCCAGATAGAGCAACCATTGACTACCATAGTATTTTTCCCCCCTACTATGGTAGTCAATGGTTGCTCTATTTGCTTGGTTACAAACATTCTTCTAAATATCATCTTTTGTGTTCAGCAGAACAAAGAAACTCGTACAGGTTTGGAACAACTTGAGGGTGAGTAAATGATGACAGAATTTTCATTTTTGGGTGAACTATCCCTTTAACAACACCTATTGTAAGAAAGAGATTTAAAACAATAAAAAGCTCTGAGCAAAGCTTAAAATTTGAAGTTTAAACTTAATGTGTAGAACTGTCTACTGGTAAAAATATAAAAATAATAAATTAAATTAAATAAAAAAAAACATCATGGAAACGCCAGCATGTCAGAGACAGTCTGAAGAAAGCCAAATCTCCATCTTCTTTGACCACATTCATGAGGATGTTTCTCATGATCTCAGGTGGCATCTGCGAAAAAAAAAAAAAAAAGTTTAATATTATTCAATATAAAATAATAGTCAAATAATAGCATACATTTAACATGTTAAAAATAAAAACATTTGAAATAGGGAAAACTCCCACCTTATTCCAATTCTCCTGAAAAAGAAAGAAAGAAAATGAAATATTTATGGAAATTGGAACTTGACAGTTTATTGTCAGTTGTCAGATTAATTGTTTCACACCTATTTTAGTTAAAGTTATACCTGTCTTCATTTCCTTCTGTCTTTTTTGTGCAGCTTTCTTTCAGCATCTGATCTTAAATTATATATTTAAAAAAAAAAAAAAAAAAAAAACAAGTTACAGATTGCCTAGAAAGTATTTACACCACACAGAAAAAAAAACATAAACTGTGCAAATTAACATTATTAAAGATAGTTATTAGTTATAATTATAGTAGTGCTGTCAAACGATTAAAATATTTAATCGCGATTAATCGCATTAATGTCATAGTTAACTCACAATTAATCACAATTAATCGCACATTTTTATTTATTATAAATGTCCCTTGATTTCTTTTTGTCCCATTATTTTTTCTTATTTTAATGCTCTTATCAACATAGAAAAGTGGATCGGCTTGCTTTGTTCAAATGTTTGTTTTATTGAAAACAACATTGGCATACTTTAGTGTTCGATTTCACACCAACATTCTCACTTGGAGCAAATAATCTCACACAATGTAACACTGCCCATCAATAAAAGGGTGAAACAAATACTTTGTTGCACAAACAGCCCCTTCAACAGCCCTTTCTAAGGGATCAAAACAGGGTGATACAAAATAAAATTACAAAGTGCACATGCAAGGTAAACTAGGACTCCGCCTATAGTGCAGTTAAACCAGGGGTCGCCAACTAGTGAACTCCGGTCCGAATCCGGACCGCGAGATGCGTCCATCCGGACCGCGAAGCCTTTTGACATAATGAAACAGTTAACGTTGCAATGCTCACTGTTACTACGTTCAGACCCAGACGCGCGGTCAAGCATGCAGTGAAGAAGAGACTGATGGTGCGCTCACACCGGACGCGAATGACGCGACATGCACGCCGCTTAATTCACGCCGCAGAATGTCTATTTGCGTCTTTGCATTGACTTAAATCACTCGCGCAAAACGCTTCATTCGCGTCTGGTGTGTAGGCTACGCACCATCAGAGCAGAAAGCAGCGCTCAAGACAAGCACTTTTAGTTGAAGACCCCTGAGTTAAACCATGGCTTAATACGTTTCTCATTTCGGCGTCTCACGCTTGCCATCCACGTCTACTCTTTTAATGGCCCAAACGAGTGCGGGCAGCCGCAGCGTGCCTGATGTTTTGTTTCCGGTCTAGCTACATCCGGAGTGGTGTTGTAGTTTTTCTAACGTTACTAGTTGTTGCAACAGCATGTGAAAAAACTACAAAGTTTGTTAGACCAAAAAGAACGTTAATCTCGCGATAAAAAAATTGACGCCGTTAAAATAGGTTTGCGTTAACGCCGTTAATAACGCGTTTAACTGACAGCACTAAATTATAGTTATTAATGCTAATTCTACTACTACTACTACTACAACTACAACAACTAATAAATGTTTTATTTACTGGAAGTTCTTGCAAATAGGCTTACTTCACAGGATAATTTGTTAGCAGGAGCAAGTATCGCATCTCCTTACTGCAAGCATGTCAGCCTGGAAAATATTCTTAATGTAAATCAGTAACCCTTTGAGAATAAACTTTTTCCCAAATTATTAGTTTTAATAGCTCACCTCAGCAAAATCCAAGAGACCTCCCATTACAACATAGAGTGCGTACTTTAACTTTAATAGTAAATTAGCAGACATCAAAACAGACGTAAACAATGGTAATGAACTTCAAATTGTTTTGGGAGACTGCATCAATATATTAAAGTTTGTTGGATATTGGTTCTCATTTTAATCTAATACTTAAGAACATAATAGCATGTGGACAGACCGCAGGGCTAATGTAAAATGAACCTCATATACATATATATATATATATACATACAGCACCGTGTGCACCTTGAAATTACTGGGCAACTGCCCTTTTTAAAGACATTCATCTAGAACAATGCAATAGCAAATAAGTATTGATTAGCCGAGCAAAATAAGATTAATTTTACATTATCCCTACGATCTGTCCACATGCGATAATGTCCTTAAGTATAAGATTAAAATGAGAATCGCTGTAAGCATCTTGAAAGTCATGTCAGCTAAACACGTCTATACCGATTCTGTTACATAACCCACTGAATATCAATCCATCCATGTTCATCTAGAGGTTGCACTAATATTTGATTGACATTTGGTAATTCTACGTTATCAGAAAAAAAAAAAAGTAACACTTTTTTGTGTTTTTATTTCAACACTTTCAACAACACGTTTTTAATGTGACAGGCTGGGTTGTTAATTTTCAATCCTGAGCTATTTTCCATGATCAGTAAAATATTTCGACACTTGCATTTTAATGTGACTGATATCACAAAGTTCTGTTAAAAGAGTTATTTTAGTCAAAATATTTTTTATCTCTTCCAACCATGTTTTAAGGACAACAGACATTGCTTATGGTCACCAATGTAATGAACAATATCCCATGAATTATTGGACTGGACCAGGCTAGAATTTATTTTCCTAAATCCGCACTCAGCTCTCTCCTAGTGTAATTTCTCATGTGTTTTTCTGAAACTTTTTTCTTCACTTGTAATCCCTATTAACATTCTGGGAATTTGTCTAAATTAACACAACCTTATATTGCGAGTCATTTTTGTATGCATAGCATTTTTAATGCACTTTGTATAACTTAATAGCCCCAGGCACAAACAATCATCCATATTTGTTTTGTAAGTAGCTGTATAATAATTTTCGTTGTAATAAGTAGTTGTAATGGATTAATTAATTATTAAAAAAAAAAAATTATAAACATGCATAACAAATCAACACACATTTTTTGTAAAAATAAAGTGCCTTTTTGTCAGCATTTTTGCTGTTCAAAATGTCTATGTTTTGTTTCATAGTGGCATTTGACATTTCCACTCTTCACTCCAACTGTCTGGTGACAAATCAAACAGAACGGCTTTGTGCTGGATTGGGGCGAAATGAACGCATACTTCTCTGTCCAATCATCTTTGAAAACTCAATCAGTCCAATGGAGTGACGGAACGTCATAGGCGGGTTATAATTATAAAGCACACCTGCACCAAACACAGACAGCTTCTGAATAGACAGAAGCAAGGCGATCACGGGCATGCAGGGAGAATGGCCGGGTGACGCAGCATCTCGTTACATACGTAACCGAGACGTTCCCTTTAAAGGGAACTCGCGCTGCGTCACCGCTGTGGGAACGGCAATCCCCATAGGAGCCATATGCCCGCCCGTGTCTTTGTCTACGGAACGAGCACCCGCGCCCCCGGAGTAGAGTTGAGGTCAAAATCATAGATCTCACAAATGTATGTGGCGAGGACCACCCCACCGCATCACAAACTTCTTGCAGGGATGTCCCTGATAGTAACGATTTATGTAAGAGGGTCTATAAGCCTCTTTTCGCAGAAGAGTCTGTACTTCTTGAGTCATAACCAGAGCCTGCTCTGGGCCCACCAATGTGGGCAGAACCCTGTTGAAACTGGGCGGTCAACATCTGAACTGAATGGCGTACCCCTTTTTTACAATCTGCAGAACCCAACAAGATATATTTGGAAGATTCTCCCACTCTGCCAAAAATTCTACAAAGGGTACCAGTCTCTCGAGACTGGCCTCTGATGTACTCTGCACAGCGAGCACAGACCCCTGTGCAGAGGGCTCTGGGGGGAGTGGACACCGCCTGCCTTACGGCCCTGACACCACAGACGTCAGGAGGCGTTTCTCAATGTCAAGGAAGGATCCTCGGAAGCCAGAATTCCGAGGATGCTACGTCATCGACGTCCGTCGAAGGGCTGTTCCAATGTCGAGGATCCTCGGAATTTCAACCAAGGTCTGAGTCCTTCGTTCGAAAAATATGCCCATATACAGGAAAGGATGCATACGAGTAGCCTTCGCACTCTTAGCGCTCTCAAATCACCCACAATCCTATGCGCGCAGCTTTGCTATCTTGTTCAAAAAATACAAAATATCGGACGTTGGCGGAATCGGAGCGTTAACGGGGCAATATGCTTTCAAGTGTAAGTATTTACGTTACCAAACATTTGTTATAACCGTAGTAAATATAAGTAAAGTTTAACTTTTAAATGCCAGTACAAATTACAACCGTATTGATATTATACAAATTATGTTATTGATGGCTAACGAACCTTTTCACTGACGTAATGAGGCAGACGTGCACTTGCTAGCCTGTTCCATTTACGTGTTCTCCGAATGCTAAAGAGGAGCCTCACCTAGCCTCTGAAGGAAGTGACTTGGAAGGACCAGTCCTGCAGAGGAAGGATCCTTGACATTGAGAAATGCAGCCTTCTTAGAGGTAATGACAGTCCTCAGATCCTTCTTACCCTTCGAAGGCTGCACCTGAGAGCGCCTCCCCCTGCCCCACCCCTTCTGTGGGGGAGTACGGGTGGCGACGCTCTAGGCGTTTCTCAATGTCAAGGAAGGATCCTCGGAAGCCAGAATTCCGAGGATGCTACGTCATCGACATCCGTCGAAGGGCTGTTCCAATGTCGAGGATCCTTGAAATTTCAACCAAGGTCTGAGTCCTTCATTCGAAAAATATGCCATATACAGGAAAGGATGCTTACGAGTAGCCTTCGCACTCTTAGCGTTCTCAGATCACCCACAAACCTATGCGCGTAGCTTTGCTATCTTGTTCAAAAAATACAAAATATCGGACGTTGGCGGAGTCGGAGCGTTAACGGGGCAATATGCTTTGAAGTGTAAGTATTTATGTTACCAAACATTTGTTATAACCGTAGTAAATATAAGTAAAGTTTAACTTTTAAATGCCAGTACAAATTACAACCGTATTGATATTACACAAATGACGTTATTGATGGCTAACGAACCTTTTCACTGACGTAATGAGGCTGACACGCACTTGCTAGCCTGTTCCATTTACCTGTTCTCCGAATGCTAAAGAGGAGCCTCACCTAGCCTCTGAAGGAAGTGACTTGGAAGGACCAGTCCTGCAGAGGAAGGATCCTTGACATTGAGAAACACCTTCTGTTTTTGTTGCGCTTGATGTGAGGAGCTTGCACTTGGCTTTTGCTGTTTCCGCCCAGCAGCCTCAGGAACTGCTGGAGCGCCACCGCTTGCTTTTTAGCCTCCTGGAACCTGTCGGTGACAGTGTTGACTGCGTCACCGAACAGGCCATCAGGAGACACCGGGGCGTCCAGTAAAAAGCTTTTATCCTTCTCTTTTATATCGGTCAGATTTAACCATAAATGCCTCTCTGTGGCCACCAGGTCTGCCATAGAATGGCCGATGGATCTGGCCGTCTCCTTGGTGGCACGGAGCGCTAAATCTGCTGAAGATCAGAGCTCTCTTATCATATCAGCTCCAATCTCTTCACTTTTCCACAGGTCCTTAAGTCAGCCTAGTATGCTTGCACAATAGACATTGTGTGCAAGCAAGCCATTGCCTGACCTGCGGTCGAGGACGCTTTGCCCACCAGCTCTGAAGTGGCTCATAATGGTCCGGACTTTGTGTTGTGCGTGTTGTTATTCATACTGTATGAACTAGCAGATTTTGAGCTTGTGTTTCAGTAACATAAAGCAGGTGGGAAACATTGTAGCTAAATGCTTTTGTTGCCCTTTTTCCCCGTTTCTAAATGCTGATTAATTTTCTTCCGCTGCGGCTTTGATCCACAGCTATTTTTTACCACCATTCTTGTCTTTTAATGGCATTGATTTATGCAGTCATTTGGCAGCTTGTGTTTTCTCTTTCCTGTTGTCCGAGTGTGGTTTTAATTCTGTTTCCATAACAACCTCAGGGCCGTTCCAAGTATATTGTATTAATCCCACATTGTTGCTCTTCGGCTTTTCCGCTTATTAGCCTACTTGCTTCTGTTTTCAGTCTTGTTGGTTAAATTCTCTTTCAATCTTCTCTCTCTGTCTCTCTCTCTCTCTCTCTCTCTCTCTCTCTCTCTCTCTCTCTCTCTCTATCTCTCTCATAAAACCCCACAAGTGGTGTTTTTAACCGTCCATCATTCCCATCTGTTTCCCATTATCCAGGTGAAATAATTATTTTTAATCTCTAATGCATGTCCTTCACTGTCTGTGAATCTGGAACCTATAGTGACAGGGCCTGAATTTTGGTGCCGGATCGCAGGTGTTGCACATAATTTTACACATTCCCGCAGGTATCGCCATGTTTCTGCAAACATTTATGCACTATAGCATGTAGGTTAGATAGTAAATTAATCCAAACAACAGACTATCTAAGCAAATAAGTCATTTGAAAACGTTCTTTAAGAAGTCAGTGTGAGTGAACAGTGTGAGTGATTCAGTGGAACCGCATCTTGCCTTCAAAATGAGCAAATGGCTTCACTTCAGCACATCGTGTCTGCATTGCAAGCGGGCTGCACGCTGCGATATAAGACTTTAGCTCGCGATCTGGGACGAGTTCATGGAATTGTCACTTGGCCATTCGGGTCAGTCTTGCATAGTGATGCACCGATCATGATTTTACATGGCCGATTCCGATACCGATTTTTTTCAAGAAAACTGGCCGATTCCGATACCGATTTCCGATTTTCTTTTTTACACAATAAAATAACAAGTATACATGAACAAGATGTTTATTTGGTATTTAACAGGTTAAATTGGCTTTTGGCTAATGCAAACAAGTCCGCAATCTGAAATTAACGGGAAATTGATTTGGAAATTAAAATGCTGAAAGGTGAAATTAAAGGCAACAACTGCATATTCTTCAATACATACAAAGATGTTACTTAAATCAGCATTTGATTTTAAATTCAGTGTAAAGAAAAAAGTCTTTACCAGTGAAATTAAATAAAACCAAAGTATATAATTGTTCCAAAATGTTAAATCAAATAATGTTTAGTGCAACGAAAAAAACTAAGATGCTACAGCAGGTGCTTTTTAAATCAAATTAAGTCAATGTCATTTTAAGGTAAAATAAAAATTATCATCCTATTGGCTACAGAACTGATAGTATTTCATTTCAAAAGTGCATGCATGTTCTTCTTTAGGCTACAAAAATAAGTATTTCGGCTTTGTCACAAGTTAGTCTGTTTCGTTCTCATCCGATCCAACAAGTGAGAAGCTGAGCTGAACAAACGCTCACTATCTGCTCGTGCAGGGCGCGGAGAGGTAAGCTCGCACGACTTCAGCTCGTGCAGGAAAGCGGCCCTTCATTCCCTTCAGCGGATCTCGTCTCTTCCCTCAGTTCTCCAGTTTCGCGAATGATTGCAATATAGGCGTATGTGCACGCGGGCGCACTTCCGGTAAAATCGGCAGAAAAATACAAAGAAAACAGGCCGGTTCCATTTTTTTGCCGGTCAACCGGTGCATCCCTAGTCTTGCATCATCACTAAGTTTATAATTTGCTCATCGTTTTAAGTAGGGATGCACCGATACCATTTTTTCAGAACCGATCCGATCCGATATTTAAAATTCTGAGTATCGGCCGATACCGATACCAATCCGATACCAATGCAGTTTTGTTTAAATCTATGTAGAATTTCTATACCTCAGTGTTTTGAACTGATAATCACTCTTTTGTGAGTTAAACACAATCTACTAAATACAGACAACTTCATTATAAAGAAAAACAACAAATTATAAAAATAAATCACAATCTATGACAAAATTACTACTATAAACTAGATGGTGGATAAACTAGATTAGTGAATAAAAAGCTCAAAATGTTACTCTAGAAAAATCACAAGTGCACAATAATTGTATAAAATCTAAATCTGGTTAAATGTTCTAAAATACATTCATGAAAAACAGGTAAATATATTTATAGATATAGAGCCTATACTAACAAATTAAAAGACATTTATTTTAAATGTAGGTATAACGCAGCTTTTTAATGAGGCAGCAGCATATTATAGATGGGGCAGAACAAGAAAGGCTATTAATAATCTTTCATAGCGTTAAGGTATTATAATACTAACGGCTCCAATTGAGAGCGGCACGTATGCGCATCCCGTGCACAGGATGATGCGCTTGAGTCACAGCGCGCCGCTCCGTCTGAATTGAAAAGTTAAACTTTAAAACACAAACGGAAGATATATCTATGCGTAGTGTATCTATCTATGCAATGTTTCACTGAGGTGTTTCTTTTAACAGTTTTAACACTTCAGCTACCGTGTGTGAAGAACAACACAATCTCTAGTCCAGTGTTGTGATCTAACAGACACCCGGTAGAAAGTAATGTTAACACGATTTACAGCATTAAACTCAGCAAGATAAAGTCAAGTTATGCAAACCATAGAGCGTTATATACAGATCAAGCGTAATAACAGGAACACTGAATCATCTTGGAGAGAGTTTCATCGTGTTGACTGTCGTAACCGAACATGACACACAGTTTAAAGCTGAATGGAGAATGTCTGACAGACCATAACACTTTATATGGTGCACGAAGAAGAGTTGATGATGCTTTATAATGTTTTTGTGCCTTTTGTGGGGCACTGGGGCTTAACAATAACACAGAATATTATACGCACAGTATCGGATTTGGATCGGTCCTGTCTGATTGATACCCGATCCGGCAAATAATGTAAGTCTTGCCTATTTAAACACTGAAGTGATTTTACACAGTAGAGTACAACTAAATGTACACCTTAAGAAAATCACTCACTGCTCTTGGCTAAATAACTTTTATAGGAATATTCTATTTAATTTATACAGTTAAGACTATTCTGAGTTATTTTATATTTTATTATTCAATTTTTGTGGTAGGATATGTCTTACCTGAATACTGTTAGACCTAACTGAAAAATGTACTGCAGTTTATTTAATTTGTATCTTTATTCTATTGTATTTATTTGTGCTACTGCTTGTAATGTAATTTGTTTTATTATTGGATTTATTTATATGAATTCAGTTCAAAGTTTGAAATCAAGCTTTCTTGTGCTTCCTTGTGCAAGCTATTGTAACAGAATAACCTCATTGTAAAAACAAATACATTGAGTGAGCAAAAAATTATAATAAATATGTATAAAAATCCCCCCAAAAGAAAATTCAGGCCCTGAGTGAGCAAGAAGGAAGTTTAGGAAATGTATTCAGAAGGAAGCTGTGATGTTTATCTTTTATTTTGCATATTGCTGATGGCCCTTTGGCTCTGGCAGGGCATTTATCCATCTATCAGAGCTCCAGAGAGGCCTTCATCATCACCAGCCCCCTCTTTCTCCCTCTAGGCCTGTGTCTATCTATCTCTCACACTAGGACTGCTTCTGACTGGCAGGTCATGTTGAGCAGCTCCTCATACAGGTACCCTGATGCTCTCACTGTGATTATGGGAGCATTCAGGGTGAGCAAAACAATTCAGCTTTTTTAACTAAAGAGAGTGTACTGTGTCTCTGATGGGTTGAGAGTTAATGCGCTTTGTGTCGAAATCAGAGTATGTGCTTTAAAACAAGTTGCTATAAATTCAGTGAAGAATGTAAACCAGTTTTCTCTTATTTTGGCCAGTATAAGTTTAAACGTATAATCATGGGAGTCAGAAGTAAAAAAAAAAAAATGTAGGGGGGGTCCTCTCTCAGAATTTTTTTACTGGAATAGATGCCATTTACATTAAAGCTGCAGTCCGTGACTTTTTGCGCTCTAGCGGTTAATAAACAGAACTGCATGCGTCTTGCAGAAGAACATTTCAGCCGAAGCTACTTCTCTCTGTTTATGTCTATGGCGAGTCACGCAGGGACTGTGCTCCTCCGCAGCAGTTCCTACCAGTCTGGCCTGAAATAGTCCCAATATAAACACTTATTATAAGTGTACCATAATAATTCAGGGTAAGACAAAAACACGTTTTGGAAAATGGATTCATGTTGTACATTCTCATTGTATAATTTTTGTAAATCTTGAACAAAAAAAAAGTTACGGACTGCAGCTTTAAGTACAAATATAAAGCCTTGTTTACTAAACGTCTGGTTGGGCCAGACAAAATTAAAGAAATCATTTAATCTTTTAGAACAGTAATAGTGTAGGGGTAAAACACATGGCATCAAGTTTTGACACAAATCTACCCGAGGTTCGAATCCGCCTTTTGCCGAACTCACTCTAATCCCTTTTCCCATCACACATCAGATCAGAAAGGCATTTATTTTCAATAAAAAATAAAGAAAATATTAGAAAAGTGCAAATAAAGCATCTAACGTGTTTAATAATATGTGTTTATCGGTTAGGGGTAGGTGACCAGACATGCGCTGAATTAGAGACGATAAAAGTGAGTGGGTCCTATATCATTGGTCATAAAAAGTGGGTGGGTCTTGTCCCATCCACATATAATGGTTCCGAAGCCCATGCATATAATGTTAGAAATGTGTCAACCTGTAAAGGAGATCTGTAGTACAGTTTAATAAACAAATCTGACCAGAAGCAGAAAACTATAAGCTTTATTACACTATTATCAACATAGCTGCTAATACTGTTAAAGGAGAAACTTCAAAAATCTAGTTCAAAACACAACTGCAAAGGTCTTGAAATGTATTTTAGTTTTTTTATGTTTGTTTAATACATTTTGAGGAAAACCAAATGTGTACACCAAATTCACCAGAAATGTTGATGCAGAGGGTCTAAAAAGTTAAAGGTGCAGTATGTAATATTGACAGCTAGTTTTGAGAGAGAGTTGTAGAATCTGCTATCTCTGACCCAGTTCATTTGCTGGCTTCCATGGCTGTAATACACTGTTTTCTCCACCAATTTGCAACCCAGGGTGTCAAAATACTATTGGGTAAATTAGTGGGTGGGATCACACAGAAAAAAGAAAAAAAAAGCCCAGACATTCTGACAAGGCATGCACATTTCAAAGAGTATTGCGAGAGGTCCTGTATTGACTGCTTTAAAGGTTATAATGGAAGTGATTTTTTTGATCATGCTATAGATTGTTCATGGTCAGCGTCGGAACCATGCTGCATTGATATAAGAGAGGATGTGTCATAAGTAGAGTTGTTCCGATTCCGATACTAGTATCGGAAATATCACCGATACCACAAAAAATTCTGGCATCGGTATCGGCGAGTACTTGAACCCATGTACAGATCCGATACCATTTTCTTAAACAAGACCTATTTATGACCGCAAGCTTTGCCTAACCACTGCGCAGTTCCTCTACTCAGAATGCATTGCAAACACAGGAAGTTGTGCTGTGTTGCCACAAAGAACTACTGTTTAGAGCAGCGAAGAAGAAGAAATGAAAACGTGTTAGCAGGTGGCTATGTCCGCTCTTTACTGGCTGTTTAGCAGTATTTCGTCTCTGTGTGAATGGCGGGCGCCCGCAAGCGCACATAACGCGCGCATGACACTCGCGCTGTCTTTATAATCTCTGCCGTGAGTCACTATCAAGCGGAAAACTCCACCAGTTTCTCTACGTCCATATTCACAGTCTATGGTCACTATATGAGGACACGAACGCATAAACTGTCACTTCATGAGAATTTACCGTTTCATTTGGGAAAACTGTCATATAAGGAACACAGACACTGAAATATCTTCACGGCTACCCATCAAAATAAAAGTTTGGTTTAAAACATTTTAAATTGACAGAATATATTAGGCTACTGCTGTACAGTAGATTTAGCTACGTCTCTATGTAATAATAATACTTCTCTACTAATAATAATAATAATGCCTAGATGGTTGCTTATTTTTCACTTGTTTTGTTGTAAAGAGATTATTTTCTGATTAATATATATTTTTATATTCCTACATTTATTTGTTGCACTGTTTTTTATACAGATATTGTACAACTTAAATACCTTTTTCAGTTTGCAGTGTTAGATTTGTGGCTGCATTTGAAGTTCTTTTTCGCTTAAGAAAAATAAATAATATTACTGTCAAATGCATGTCAGATAATAAAAATACTGTAAGGAATACAGTAGTTCACTGTATGTATTTTTTGTATTAGTCTGAAGCACACCATAAAATAATTCTAGCAATTCATACAGGGCTAGTAGTATATACAGATACACACCCAGGTATCGGATCAGTACTCGGTATCGGCCGATACCCTGAGCCCAGGTATCGGAATCGGTATCAGGAAGGGAAGGGAAAAATGGTATCGGAACATCTCAAGTCATAAGTGTGGAATTGTGAATAATATTGTCTGTTTCTGCTTCAAATGTGGCTCATCCAGTCATATTTATAATGTAATGCTAATTTGTGTTTTTTTTTTTTTTTTTTTTTTATTACTCGTGTTGTTTAATGTTAGCAGTTTGTTTGTACTGATGCCAGATTTATTAATTTGTTATGAATAATCTTATGTTTTGTTTTGTGTCAAGTCCTGCACCACCCAACCACCCACGTTGTCATATTTGTGTCACTACAATATTGTCAAATAGACATTGTTTACATGCTACATTTACATATATTAATTTGGAAGATGCTTTTATTCAAAGACTCTTAAAAATGAGAAGTATCACAAGCAATTTATCATAAAAGCCAACAAAAGTATATATTTTTTTAAATTAAACGTTATTAAAGGGATAGTTCACCCAAAAATTAAAATTACCCCATGATTTACTCACCCTCAAACCATCCTAGGTGTATATGATGTTCTTCTTTAAGACGGACTCCGATATATTACAACATTTCCTGGCTAATCCAAGTTTTATTGAATTGAAATGCATTGAAAGGCATTGAATGGGAGCACAAAATTTGATGCTCAAAAAAGTGCATCCATCCATCTATGGTTGTGGATATTGTTGTGTAAAGTATTTTGAGGTTGAATTTCTAGCAAAACTAGATATATCTTGATATATACTGTTAGTATGATATGCTAGAAGATTGTGGTCTTTGTGGCCACTTGACAAGCTAAATTGTCAAATGTTTGTCTCTTTTTGCCATTTCATTGTCAAGAATCATCGAATGGCGATTGTGTCCTTGTAGGTAAGGACCTGTGCATAAGTTTGAATACATGCTCTGGATGTGGTTGAGTCAACAACGTGTTTTGTTATTAGCAACTTGTTCTGTATGCACAAAATAGAGTGACCTGTAGAGTTTCTGTGGTGAGCTTGGATTAGCTGAGAGAAACTCCCGATACACCTGAGGGATTTACTTTCTCTTTATGTGCCCTCTCACACACACACACACACACACACACACACACACACACACACACACACACACACACACACACACACACACACACACACACACACACACACACACACACACACACACACTCACTCACTCACTCACTCACTCACTCACACTCTCTCTCTCTCTCTCTCTCTCTCTCTCTCTCTCTCTATCGCTCTATCCATCTTTATATATATCGATCTTAATATGGCTCTCACTTGCCCACCTCCTCAATCTATTAATCTATTATTAATAATAATTTTATATTGATCCAAACCTAGAGCTTAAGTTAATCTTTTTCTAAACCTCCCCACTAACTCCCACTTCTGTTGCTCAGTCTTTCTCGCTCTCGTTCTCTTGCTCTTGCTCTTCGTCTCCCCAGCAAAGTGTAAGGCAGCAGGTGTGCTGTCACAGGCAATGAAAGGGCCAATCACCTGGGGAATCAAAGAGCTCGTGACTCTGTCACTCCACACATCTTCTAACAGACAGCCCACTATTTATACCTCTCCCAGGGTAAAAGTGAGAGCAAGAGTGAAATTTCTCATTTTGTGAGAAAGAGGAAAAAACGAAATAAATGGAAATGGGGAGATGTGTTTGAAGGGGCGATTTAACAAGTTTGAAAAGTTACACAAAGGAGAGAAGACACCAGAGGGGTTGTTTCTGTTTTATGGCTGACACGTTTTTCTTTATTTTTGTCCTTTAGCTTTCTCATTCATGCATTTCACTGATGATACCGTGTCGTCCATAAATGTGTGCTGATACTGTTTTCAGTTCTGTTGCTTTGCAAGGCGATGATTGTGATAAGGAGGGAATGTTTAATGAGGCGATGCAGCAGCTAAACGTAGCAAGCGCCGCCATGAGGAAAACACTCCACTCATTAGTATCTGCCATTCTCTACAACTTGCATGTAAATGCTTCTCTGCATCTGTGATGTTTTTAGCTCACTTTTTTGTGTGGAAAATAAACATCAAAACTTAAAAACTGAGTTTCTGAAACTGCTCTGAGGACGTGCTGTGAAGAAACCCATATCATGACACAGTCATGCGGGGCCAATGCCAATGCATGTTTTTTATTGTCCTGTGTCACAAACTGAAAATACCACACAAAATGGCCAATTAAAATGAACCTTTCCAGCTCTTTCAAAATAGCTTGTTTATTTGTCCTTTGCCTTCTCCGTTTTTTTATTTGATTTGTTACATTCATGATTACAGACATTTCTCAAATTAATGGAATATCTGATTTACAGGTTCAGACTGGTATACAGTGGGAGTGGATTTGACGGTGATGGATGTCAATGACAATTCCCCAGAATGGACAATGGTCCCTTTCCCCTACCTGAGTGTGGTCTCTGCTAGTGCCCCACCAAACTCACTAGTCTACAATCTTCAAGCCAGAGATGGTGATGAGGGCATCAATGGAGAGGTGGAATATTTCCTGTCGGATGGTAAGCAGATTTCCCATCTGCCTGCTTAATAAATTCATGCATATAATTAACTTTTATTAATTACCTTTTATTCAGCCAGGATGCATGAAACTGATCATGTAACAGTAAAGCGAAAGCAAATCAAATTTTTATTTATATACAGTAGTTTGGTATATAATATACTGGTAACTAATTTTAACCAATTGAACCTCTTGTAAAGTTTTACCATCATAATATACTGCTGCTTTTGGGCGGAAACTTTGTATCTCCATATTTTTTACTTTTTATTTAGATTTTTTCATAAATCGTTTTGGCCCTTTACGCCTGTCTGTGTCTTGCCAATATTAAACCAATGAAAGGTATTAAAAAGAGCTTGTGACTAGGGTTGGGAACCGAGAACCGGTTCTTATGCAGAACCGAAACTGATTTTTGAAAAATACCAGAACCGCGTGAAATTCCTAAGTTTCGGTTCCGAAAACGGTTCTGGTGCAATGTGTGTGCGAAGCGCTGGAAGCGTATCCTTTAATAGCGAGTGACAGCCAGTGTTGCCAAGTCCGTGGTTTTGTTGTGAAAACCTGGCAACCCTGGCTCACCTCATCATGAATATTAATTACGTTGCCTGCCGCTTCCAGGAGTGCAACGCAGTTCAGCACTGAAAGCCCTCGCGCTACACATTCACGGTTTTGCGTCAGATATTTTCTCGTTGACCACCAGCATGGCGAAGAGAAAGTCACAAGTATGGATTCATTTCCAAAGAATGAATGATAATGAAGCAAAATTTAACACATGTGAAAGTTAATAACATGCAAAGGAGGCTGCACTAGCAATTTGACAAAACATTTGCTACAGCACAGAGTGCCACAGGGCTTATACCAGATTTATAGTGAAAGGCATATATATATATATATATATATATATATATATATATATATATATATATATATATATATATATATATATATTATATAATTTGTCAACCGTTGAGTCACCATGGTTTAGCTAAGCGTTTAGGCACAATAACCTTTGTAATGCTGAATTGCAATTTATTATTTACAAGTTCACTGAATAACTGAATTACTATTAAATTAATATACAACTAATTAATAAATATAACTAATAAATATAATTTATAACTTGGTTTTATTCAGAGACAGAGAGATAAAATGTAATAAGACAATTTCAGAGGTGTTCATTTGAAAAAAAAAATGTGTTGCAAGAATGGCTTAATTAATACTGTAATATATGTACAGTACAGGACTTTTTTGACATTGCCAACCTGTAGATAAATTTTAGAGCAAGTAATAAACACAAAATGGATTGTTTGAGTTGCGTTTTGTGCCTTTTTCCTTTACCACTATTTGTTTAATAATTTTAATGGAACCGGAATCGGAACCGGAATCGTTAGGCGGAACCGGAACCAGAACCGGAACCGGAAAATTTCTCACGATTCCCAACCCTACTTGTGACTAAACCTCATTACAAAGTGTTTAATTATTTACAAGAACATTTTTTTTTTTTTCTTGAAAAGTAGCGGTTTTGGACATACAAGGTTTCAGCTCGGCAGCAACAACATGCATGTGCTCAACATATTTACAGTAAGAACTAATTTTTAGTTCTGTGAGGTTGATAAATTCTGATATTCAACAGGAGGTGACGGGAGATTCGAGGTGGACAGGAAGAACGGTCACGTGCGGACGACAGGCCTCCCCCTGCAGAGAGACAGAGAATACCTACTAACAGTGGTGGCTGCCGACCGCCAGGGCAGCCGCAGTCCTCCCGCCGTAGTGTCCATCATCGCAGGTCCAAGAGCTCCTCAGTTCACCAACGTGTCTTATACAATTTCCATACCAGAAAACACACCAGAAGGACAACCGTGAGTAAAGCCATAACACTCAGGCATAAACACACACCCAATCTCGTAAATGCAGCAAATCTTATTTCCATAGTGTAATTCTAGCACGCCCTAAATGCATCTCCCACGCTGTGAGAACACTGCTTATCCATCAGGGTAACAAATAGAAACAGGATCATACTGCACTTACAGCCATCCCGCGCCCTCTGCTTCTCGCTGGAGCGTAGCTTGTGTGAGTCATCGTGTACTACACTATGCAAAATTCATGAAATAATGATCTTTGACTATGTCAGCGTACAGCGTGCATTAAAGATGCATGAACATCAGAATTTTGTTTTGCTCGTTTAGGCAGCCCCCAGAGGTTAACCAGGTAATATATACGATAAAAGCCTCTAAAAAAAGAAATTTTTTGGCTCTCCCATATAGGTGACAAATAGACCCTTAATTATTTTGTCTTTGTACAGTCAGTGTTAATTGTGTAGCCCTTTGATATTAGATGAGTCACTGTGAAATGACTTTCTTGATGCTGCTACAGGGAAGCATGATTAGCGCTGCCCTACACAGATGTATTAAATCAGGCATTGCCTTGTAGGAAATTATCCTAAATCCATGTGGAATAAGTGCTTACTGGATCCATTTATGGCAGCTGCATGTCATTAAATATGCATTGCATGCTGCGGTATATTATTTTCCTCATTCACACCTGTGATTCCACTATATTGTTGCTTTCAATAAACTTGGCTTGGCATTGCCAATGGGAGCCAAATCTTACTGCATTTAGTTGGCTTCATCTATAGCTATGCAAAAAATATGGTTAACTAACTAATGTAAGGATAAGAATATTGCTCATGGCACAAAAATGGGGGTGACGGTAATCTTATTGCCAAACATTCTGATCTCTGCCAGACAGCTAAGGCAGTCCAAGCCAACAGGCACACTCTGCCAGTGGGAATGGAGTTATAATATCCACAGTACCTGAAAGGGAAGTCACATTTACCTTTGTGCATCTGCCTGTCTACCGTTAAGCTTCTTTGGGATTACAAAAATACATTTATGTCAATCTTGACTGCTTGACTGTGTGATTATCATAATTTTGCCTTTATTTTCTATGGTCTGAATGTATCACACAACTCGAGAAACTCAAGCTCCATAAATGAATGATATAATTTAAAAGACAGTTTTTTAAGAAATGCATGTTAAGAAGAATACTTTATTTCTTCAAGGTTTAAGTTACATGTGTATATAACAAATGTCATATATTATATAGGCTATTGGCTAGTGTTAATAGTAATAATTATAATAATTGATAAAATAATAATAATATAATAAAGTGTGTGAAAGTATGCATATCTCATTCAACTGAATACATCACTTAACAACACGGCATGTCACAATCAGTGATGAAGCAGGCAAGAGCTAATGATCTGATATTGATGTTTGATATCAGTGATGTAAAACCTTTGTTGTAATGACTTAAGGATACACATTTTGAATTTTTAAAGATTGTGGGATTAAGCTTGCTACTGAGGATCATTGAATTAAAGCTTCCGTTTTTTTTTGGGTTACTTTCATGATCATTTTATGTTGTGTTTTGGGTGTATTTTTGGAGAAGCATATTGATAACTTATTTTGTGTCCCTCATCAAACAAAATACATCATATGATTTATAGTTGTGGTTAAACAATTACAGATATATCATCATTTTAAAGTGCCCCTCTTATGCCATTTTAATTTTGTTTTGGAGGTCTCCTACAACAGGTTTACATGCATCAAAGGTCAAAATCACTTTCATTTTCTCATAATATACATTGCACATCATAACATTTTTCAATGATTCTCAAACGACTCAACGGGTGAATCAGTCTCTCTAAATCCCTCTTTTCCACAAGCTACTCTGCTCTGATTGGCCAGATGGCCCAGTACTTTGGGATTGGTCTACCGCGTACAGCGCATTTCGGAAACTAAACGGCCATTACCATAACTGAACTTCAGCTCCGTTCAAAGGCTTCCTAAAGCTCAGTGATTGTACGCACTTTTAAGACCGTAATGATGAAGTCGATTTTACCTTATCATTCCGAGCGCGAGTCCGATGATGAAAAACATTGGAAGAACTAGTTAATCAAGCCAAACCTCCATCGCAAGGATGTTTCTCAGTGATACACTATTTATTTTGAGGTACATTATGAGATATTGCAGCTGTTCCTCACCATCAGCATAAGTGCATGTCCATCAACGAACCAATGTGTATATTTCTCATTTATTGCGGTGCACATGCGGGAACTGTATCAACAACAGCGCATACGTTAGCTGAGCACTGCCGTGAATAAATGATGTAACATAAACATTTGTAAAACAAATCTTGCTCCATTCTTTATCTTTTCTCAAAGTAGTAAAAAAGACAGACAATCTGCATTGATAGACAGTTTTATAGGTAATAGTGGCCCACAGCTGCTTAGATTAACTATTTCACTAAGACAGTAATACTGTGAGTTAGCCAGTTAGCTGAAAACTTACACAAAATAAAAAAGAAAAAATACAAAACTACATATTTTGAACACCCGGTAGAAAATATACATCAATAATTATTCATACTTACAGGTTGTTATTCTGTGGAGCAAGCTGGTTCAAATAAACTGGGTACGACCCATCTTTCAAGCGCAAGCGTTTTGCGAATCCCGCATTGAACTCAATAATAACCCCCACGTTGATATTTGAGAAGCAGTCGTCAGGAAAATGACGTTTGAGGGTGGGTCAAGTTGTTTGCGAGCGGACGACGTAAAAAATAGGTGGGCATTGCACAAATTTCTTTTCTAGTGATGTAGAACCGTCACACAGTGGGATTCGAAAAACAAACGACTTGTAAAGGTGGTTCAGATTCTTTCTTTTGGGAGACAATACTTTTATTTATCATGCACTTTCTACTTTACAACTTTGCAGAATGTTTACATTCACAAACAGCTAAATTACACACTGCAAGAAAGTGAATATTCAAAAAATCATAATAGGGGCACAGGGCACTTTAAGGTTTTAATATGTATTAGTATGTTGAAATGAACATTATCCTAATAGATTAATAAATGCTGCAATATTCTCATTTTCATTAAGGGTTACATTTAGCCATTATCAATTCTCACTGCTAACTATGTTTGTAAGTATTCATGTGATTTTCCTTCTTTGATAAAGCGTAAAATATCATACAATTGTTTTGATACACTTTAATTGCTGGGTTTTGTCTTTATGGGCCACTGAAGTCTGATTTGTCATGATTTGACCCAGTGAGTAAAAAAAAAAGAGAAAAAGTGATAACAGTCATCGGAAAGGCAGATGCAAAATATATATATTTTTTAACATCAGGAGGAAACTGTTCTAAGTGAGAGATATCCAGAAATGGCAAATTCTGGCCAGGTCATGTTTGTAAATGAGAAGTGGTTCTCAAACAGTTCACTGGATAAATAAAGGTTAAATAAAAATAAATAAATAAAAAATTATGAGAAATACCTTTCAATTCCTGCTTGCTTTTTCAGTAATTATTTTATTTTGCTCCATATGTATTTGAAAACCAGCAAAGTACTGTACTGATTTGTTTATTCTGCCTTTACACAAGATCAATGAGCCTGTGGCGAGTCTTTTGTACCATTTAACTTTACATTATTTCCTAAACAAACAATCCTCCACACCCGCAGTCATTTTCTCAATATAGCTAAATGTTGGTGAAGATATACTGCCTTCACCTTGGAAGTTGGTATGAATTAAACTTTCCACAGATGTCCGTATTAGCTCAAAAGTCCTTGGTAAACTTCTAACTTTACCTTGGTAACCTATTTTTCCTTTTTTTCCTTTTGTGTTTGCTCACTTATAGAACACCATAATCAATATTATATTCAATTAGGTTGCCTCTCTCTCTCTTTGTCTTTTCTCATCCAGCTTCCTAGTAACTCCAGCAGTGTCCTTCCAAAAACAGCCAGTAACTTACAGCCTGCTCATCAATCCCAGCAGTCTTTTCAGCATCCAATCAGAGACTGGGGAGATCAGTCTGACCCGTACTATTGACTATGAGAGCGACCAGCACCGCTACCTGCTGCTGGTGAGGGCCAGTGAGGATCAGGACAGTCTCAGTAGTGCTGCTGAGGTGAGTGCCCAGCCAGACTGGGACAGGGTCCTGATTTAAGATTTTTACACACACACACACGCATACACACACTCGGCACATTTTCTCAGAGCCCAACAAACACTCTCTTTAAATCATACAATGATTGTTCCCCTTTCAAAGGAACTCGTGCTGCGTCACCGCTTTGGGAACAAAAAAAATAATCTGCGTGATTGCGTCGTGAAGCACGTATGTCATCAGTCCAATAGAGAGACGGAACGTCATAGGCGAGTTGCGTCATAGACCCGGAAACTATAAAGCATCCCGGCAAACACACACCTCTAGCTTCTGTTGCCTTCAACAAGCGCTCTGTCATTTGTCACTGTCATTCTGTGTTGTGTCTGAGTTCAGACTTTTCTTATTTTCTCTCACAAGTTTGCACTCACACTGACAGTATTTGAGAGATTGTAAGGCAATGCCTCTTCGCGTGCTGCGATCCCGCCGGGCGCTCTTCGAGGAGGGCGCTCCCCGCGGCATGGGCCCCGCTGTTGCTGAGGCGCAGCGGCAGCTCATGACGTGGGGTTCACAGATGGATCTGTCGGAGGGGTCTGAGACGGGCCCGCCCTATCTCAGCCTTCACCCGTCAGATCCAGTGCCGCTTCTCATGGTTCGGGGGCCCACGCTGCGGTTTCTCCCGCCCGGGTGGCGGCCGCTGCGCTGCAGCTGTCTTCCTCTGAGGAGGTTGATGTCTGTAGCGTTGATGCGGGGGTTGAGGAATCGCCACCTCAAACCCCTGCTAGTGAGGAGCTCATGGAGGTTCTGAGCAGAGCAGTGGCTAAGTTAAACATTGATTGGCCACAAGAGCATCATGAGCGAGCGCCTGTTAAAAGCAGGCTCGATGAGCGCTTTCTTCCCGCTTGCTCTGTTCAGCCTCCGAGGTGGAGCTTGCCGTTCTTCACAGATCTCCACACTGAGGTGTCGAGATTGTGGAAGCGGCCCGTGTCTTCCCGTATTTTCAGCCTGCACACTTCTGTGTATAGTTACATCTCCGGGCTGAAAAGACACGGTTATGGTTCGATGCCTAGGGTGCAAGAGTCGCTTGCGAGCCATCTCTCTCCCGAGTCTGCATCGGCCATAAAAGCTCCATCTTTGCCCACTAAACCGCTTAAAGTTACATCATCTTTAGTGGGCAAAGCGTACTCGGCAGCAGGTCAGGCTGCCGCACGTCTGCACACTATGTCCATCGTGCAGGCATACTTGGCTGACCTGCTGCGAGATCTGGGGGAAAGCCATGAGGTTGGAGCAGATATGACTAATGAGCTCCAATCCACAGCAGATCTTGCTCTCCGGGCCTCGGAGAGGCATTTATGGCTTAATTTGACAGGGATAAAAGAACGGAACAAGAGTTTTCTGCTTGATGCGCCGTTGTCTCCTGATGGCCTGTTCGGTGACGCTGTCTCAACTGTTACCGACAGGTTCCAGGAGGCAAAGAAGCAATCTGCGGCACTCAAGCAGTTTCTCCCCCATAAACCCCTCGTCTGCTGCTGGGCGGGAGCAGCAGGCGCCGGGTACTAGCTCCTCCCATAGGGCGCTGCAAAAGCAGAGCCTCGCCACTCGCGCACCCCCGCAAAAAGGGTAAGCCTTCTAATGGGTAAGACTGATCTGAGGACAGTCATTATCTCTAGGAATGCTGCGTCTAAAAAGTCCTGACGCCTTCGTGCCCAGGACTGTGAGGGCCGTACCCTCCGGGGAAGATGGTGCTTACCGCAGTACACGGCTCCCCTTCTGTCCTCGGTGCCCTCACAGGGTCAATTCACCAACCCCGCCCGAGTGCCGGTGGCGCTGTCGAGTCAGTTGTTGCCTGCCGGTCCTCCGCTTCAGGGCGCTGTACTCCTGGTGCAGAGTATATCAGAGGCCAGTCTCGAGAGGCTGGTACCCTTTGTAGATTTTCTGGCAGAGTGGGAGAATCAACCGCGCTGTAGCGAAGCTCAAGTTCAGAATGCTCCCACTCAAACAGATCGTGTCTCAGATCAGGTCCGAGGACTGGTTTGTCACAATAGATCTAAAAGATGCATATTTTCATGTCTCCATCCTTCCGCAGCACAGGAAATATCTGAGGTTCGCTTTCAGGGGAGAAGCTAGAGGTGTGTGTTTGCCGGGATGCTTTATAGTTTCCGGGTCTATGATGTCACCCGCCTATGACGTTCCGTCTCTCTATTGGACTGATGACATACGTGCTTCACGACGCAATCACGCAGAGGCGTTCCCAAAGCAGTGACGCAGCGTCTCGTTCTCTCTTCAGGGAACTAAGGTTACAGTCGTAACCAAGACGTTTTGTAACTATGATGCTTAATTCATTTTTATATTCAAGATATATTAGATATTTTATAGATTGTGCTCTCTATGATAACATTCTGTCACAAAACACACCAGAGCATAAAATACAACAAATTGGAGTCTGTCTAGTGGTGCAGGAGGGGGAATTTTTTTTATTTTATTTTAATTTATATTAATTTCTGGTTGTTTGTGCTGACCTCACTACAAAATGGTTAATTGTCTCTTGGTGCACTAGACTAACTTCATTACTTCAAGAGTAAAATGTAATGGGTGATATATGGGACGTATTTGCTCAAAATTAAATGTATAGTAGTGGAAATGTATTAATTAGGTAGTCTATGGGCAAAAACCTAGCTGCAATTATAGTATATAACCTTTATTCAATATCTTATTTATTTCACAGTCTCAATAGGTTGCTATATGTGGTTGTATAGCAACAAGAAATAAAATAAAAACAATAATTTAAAAAGCAGTGAAAGAAATATATGGGGAAACGAGATGATTGAAGATACCATAATAAACAACTTTTTTGATTGTTCGTCATAACTGATAGTTTGAAAGTAAATGATTAATGCCATTCACTCGTTCACAGAAATATAATTGCATGATTTCAGACACTTCAATGCTTTTGGCTCTCCATCCAGTCATTTTTTTATTTATGCAAAAAATCAATAAGCTGGAAAGGATAGCTAGCAAGCTAACTAGCTTCATAGATTATAGATGATAGATTTTATTTTGAATGAGGGGACTACTAGGATCTACGCGAATCTCTGTAAAAAATGTCGGACCTACAGAAATCCCATAAATGTTGTCTCAACTAGCCAAATACAGTTGTCTGAACAACAACTCCCAGCAAAGCAGCATGAATAAATTATGCGGTTAGTGTGTTATAGTCTTATTATTTTACCACTTGCTTCCTTTATTTATGTTGCTGTAACAGTTTTTTATCATTAGTGTTTGTTGTTGTTTGGGGATGTTAAGAACCATCATTTTACTTATTTATATTTGTTGATTTTCACTGTGGTTGAGGTTTGTGTGTAAAGTGTTGAAGGTCTATGAATTATTCCATGTAATGTTTTTGCTTTTCAAGATTGCAAATATTACAGAAAGAAAGAAAGAAAGAAAGAAAGAAAGAAAGAAAGAAAGAAAGAAAGAAAGAAAGAAAGAAAGAAAGAAAGAAAGAAAGAAAGAAAGATAAAGGGAAAGATAAATAAGTATTAAGGCCTGTGCACATCGGGACGATTATCGCGCACGCTTATCGGCAGCATTTTTCGAGACGTTTTTCGGCGCGTCTTTGTGTTCACACGCAATTGATTTTCCCTGGCGATGTGCCGAGTGAACGTGCAAATTCAGTAGATGGCGCTCCCGGTACACAAGGTGGTGATGCGTCACTTTACGCTTCTGACACTCGCTTGTCACACAGAAGAAGAAGAGAGACAGTATTTACGTGAAAACCCTTCACATACTTTTTGCTAACTGGCAAGCAGCATTAACAGCTCATCTTCTTCTTTGTCTACTTACTTCCTCTTTGTCGTATCAATGTGTGCTCGGCAAGACTGCTTTGTGCTTGAGCGCCACCTTTAGACTGCATTTATTTCAGTGTAAACATTATATAAAATTTCCAGTTGTCCTTTAATTAAAACACACTGATGATACTATTCATGTTATGAATGCCTTCCATTGAAATTATGGTCACTTAGACTGAAATAAAAGGATAAAGAAGAGGGTTGTGGCACTGTGGGAAGTGTAAGGGCAACAATTTAGCTAAAATCAAAGAGATACCCAGCAGTCCCGTTCATGCCTCTTACAGTAACATTCCCCTTGAGGATGTAGTCTCGCCTCATCACAACTTGATTTGGCTGCTCAGTGATCCATACATCTGTCCTGTCCTGAGGCAGGCCATCCAAGATCCCAGCTATTAGCTTGGGAATGTCACAAAAAAATACATGACACAGTGTGTCTAACTGCAGATGGGGAGCAAGAGGGCATGTAGACCAGTTACAACAAACAAAACAAAACACAGTTTATAATGGCATCATTAACAATGTGCAAAATGAACAGGCTTTAGAATCAGTAATTATGGCCCATTCAGTCATAGTTATTATAATTCTCACAGTTATGGAAAATATGAAAAAGTCATGGAAATGTCTGTAGTGGATATACATTTTTTATGATCTGCTTGTGTAGAATAAAACTTGCTTGCATGCCATAGTTTTGAGTTATTTTGTTTATTTTAATGAATGATTCATTAGTGAATAGATCTGAATTTAAATTATGTAAAGTGTGTGGTTGGAATTTCTTAATGTTTTTGAAAGAAGAAACCTTCTGCTAACCAAGGCTGCATTTATTAGATCATACAGTAAAAACAGTAATATTGTGAAAATGTGTTTTAATTGGTAATTCATTCCTGTGATGGAAAAGTTGAATTTTCAACATCATTACTCCAGTCTTCAGTGTCACACGATCCTTCAAATGATTCTAATATGCTGATTTATTGATAATTTTTTTTTTTTTTTTTTTTTACTTTCTTATTATTATCATCAGTGTTTAAAACAGTTGTGCTGCTTCATATTTTTGTGGAATTTCTTCTGGGTTCTTTGATGAATATAGTTCCCTTTCGAGGGAACTCGCACTGCGTCGGAACAACGAATTTGGGGATGCTTCCTTAGCAACAGCGTGTTTAAAGTATGAATGAAACTTCTTTACTGTCTCTTTTGATCTATTGAATGTGTCTTTGATAGTATTGATTGCTATTGATGAAATATTTACAAACTGCTGGGCAGATGGGAACTCCTCTTCAGATTGTTATTATGGCAGTAAATTGAATCAAATTTGTATTCCCAAACTGCATCAGCCATATCAAATCTCTTTTCTGATACAGTGTCTTTGGTTATCATTAGTTTTACTACCAGTGGAAAAAGAAATGAAAAAAAAGCAGTGTCTTTTACCGACTTATAAAATAAGGGTCTGGACAGTTACTGAGATCCCAAAACTTTCCCTCGGGGATCCTTCTGTCTTGATGTTCTTATATAAAGGCATTTTATTTCATGTGATTTTTGGGTTATGGTCTCTGTTAGAGTTAGATATATGAGAAACGTTGTAGACTATGACCTGTTGTCACAATTTTGACCATTTCTGACTAGGTCTGTCTATTTCCAGTCTCTGAAATTGAAGTGAGTAGGTTATTAAAGTCACTTAGCAACTGCCAGGAAGCTTTAGCAACAGTGTCAGGGAAAAAGCACTCAAACAGTGTTTTTCCTCCTCCAGACAGCAACTTTCAGCTTAATTCTGTCTTATGGGAGGCATTAGGTGCCTCTTTCAGCTTCCCTGATGCTTTTGGAACATATCGGGAAAGAGCTCCATGTGATATTGGAGGACATTTGTCCTTTTGTGTTTGATTCTTCACTACTTCGCAACTGCATTTTCAGGCACAAATGATTGCTTATGTATGAATATAACTTCTTGACACCAAATAATTTGCAGTGAGAAAGTGCCAAGATAAAACAGGATGATAAGTATAAAGAGTGATAGTAAATGGGCTTTTATTCTTGTTAAAAAGAGCTTTTTTGGAAAGGCGTTCTTGAAACAGCACCCCTATTGACTTTAAGAAACACTGGGGACAGTCACATTGATGTGCTAACTTTCTCCCTGGTGGTAATTCATGTATCAAGGTATTATCATCTGCCCATTTGTTCTGTTAACAATTCTCACCTTTCTATTTTTGTGCCTTCCTGCTTCCTTTTCACTTGTTTCTCACAGGTGCGAGTGATCATCACAGACGAGAATGACTGCGTTCCAGAGTTCCTGCAATCCATTTATAGCAAAGACGGTGTCCCTGAGACAGTCACGACCGCAACATCGCTGCTGCAGGGTAAGTCTGTGGACCTGCACTTCAATGTACCATAGCCGTTACCTAGAGGTCCTTTTATAACAACACTGGAAAAGTAGCCAGACCCAGTGTTAATTTTTACACAAATATAATTTTAGTCATGCCACTTTTGATGAAAAAATCCTTTAAATGTATTAAATTTATTTTATCATGTGATGTTCATAAATTTGACAGCTGAAAACTCACCTCTTCCGTGAGCACTTAACCTCATCTTAAATAAAAATACAATACTTTTCCTTCTATTTTCCTCTATTCCTTCCCTGCCTTACCATGTGATCCTCTGTGTAATGTCCAAAACTTAGTACTTCAGGCACTTTTTATGTTTCGTTGCCTCTTCATGATGGATCGCTTCTTGTACTTGTTGTTAGTCGCTTTGGATAAAAGCGTCTGCTAAATGCATAAATATATGTAATTTAAATAAAATGGCTTTCAATTGTAGTAGAAGCAAATAACATACCAAATATTTGTAGTAGCATTTAACAAAAGCAACTTTGTGAGAACCAGGCTCACAAAACCATATTATGAGTTAACTTTTGTAATACAATATTGTAAATTATTATTATTATTTTTTTTGCAAGTTACTCATTGTTCATGTTTTAGTCATGTAGCACAGAGGTTTTAGTGCATTTGTGCAGAATGAGCTTAGTTCAAGTTCACTTGATTCACTCCATTTGGATTGTTTTGTATATCACAGCATTGCTCAAAAGTGACACTGAAGGCATTTATAATGTTACAAATGATTTTATTTCAAATAAATGCTATTGCTATTCCTCAAATGATCCTGAAATAAAGCATCACAGTTTCCACAAAAATACAGTTTTCAAAATTAATAATTAGCACCAAATCAGCTAATTATAATGATTTCTGAAGGATCTGGTGACACTGAAGACTGAAGTAATGGCTGCTGAAAATCCAGCTTTGACATCCCAGGAATAAATTACATTTTAAAATAGAACAAAATAGAACAGTTATTTTTTATTGAATTTTGCATTGATTGAATACATGTAGCCTTGGTAAGCATGAAAGACTTTGAAAACCGTTTAAAAAATCATACCAACCTCACACTTTTGAATGGTAGTGTACATGCATTTGAGTTAATTAGCACTTGAGGTTACTGCTCATGCAGTTTAAATGGGTAAATCAGCAACATTATTGGATTATATTCCCTCTAAATGTTCTTCAAAAACGGCTCGGGTTATGTATATAACCCTTGTTCCCTGAGAAAGGGAACGAGCACTGCATCGGTAACGACGAATTTGGGGACACTCCCTAAGCAACAGCGCGTCTGAAGTATGAATGAAATCAGGCCAATCCTGATTGGTGTTGCGTCATGACGTAACTATGACGGCGTACCCGGAAGGTACATATAGGGCAGCCCAGGCATAGTAATGGCAGTTATCGCGATGAAGCATGCGCTCCAGGCCTGCCGAGGTGTGGCGACAAGATGCAGTGCTCGTTCCCTTTCTCAGGGAACAAGGGTTATATACATAACCCGAGCCGTTCCCTTTCGAGGGAACTCCCACTGCATCGGTAACGACGAATTTGGGGAACGAGTACCCACTAGGCCACACCGATGGTAGCACCAGTCCTAGTGTGAAGCCGGAAACCGGGCACAGCTAGGACTGGAGTACCCTAGCACCGGGCGTGGCAGGGAGGTGCAGACTATAAAACCTAATAAAGGTGTGTGGAGTAGCCCATCCGGCCGCCTCGCAAATGTCCTGCAAGGGGACCCCAGAAAGGAGGGCCACCGAAGAGGCCATGCCCCTGGTGGAATGTGCCCTCACGGCCATAGGTGAAGGCAGGTTGCGCACCTGATAGGCCGTGGCTATTGCCTGGACAATCCAGTTACTAATAGTCTGGGTTGACGCAGGCAGCCCCTTCTTAGATGAACCAAAACACACTAATAGCTGCTCAGCTTCCTCCACTGCGCAGACTTCTCCACATATAATTTAAGGGCTCTGACCGGGCAGAGCAGGTGAAGCCTCCCTTCTTCCGCCGTCACGTGAGGCGGAGGATGAAATGCCTGAAGAACCAAAGGCCTGACCACGTTTGATGGCACCTTGGGCACATAACCGGCCCTAGGGTGTAAGATGGCCTTCACTTCGCCAGGGGCAAACTCCAGGCAAGTCGGCGTAAGCGCCAAGGCCTGAAGGTCCCCCACCCTCCTCAGAGAAGTGATGGCTAAGAGAAAGGCCATCTTAAGGGTCAAGCTCTTTGGGTCTGCTGACTCTAGTGGCTCGAAGGGGGCCTCAGCCAATCCCTCGAGAACCACTGCCAGGTCCCAGGTTGGGACTCTGGACCGAGCCGCAGGCCTCATCCTCCGAGCCCCACGGAGGAACCGTACAACCAACTGGTGCCTACCCAAAGGCCCATCACCCAACGGTGTGTGGAAAGCCCCAATGGCAGCCACGTACACCTTGAGTGTGGACGGGGTAAGCCCTGCAGAGAAACGATCTTGGAGGAACTCCAGCACTGAAGCCACTGGGCAGTTAACTGGGTCCACCTCACGCTCTCTACACCAAGTGGAAAACACATTCCACTTGAGGCTGTACAGTCTCCTTGTAGATGGAGCCCTGGAACTGAGTAAGGTCTCGATCACATCGGCCGGCAGGCCAGCCTCTAGGTATCTGGCCCCCTCAGGGGCCAGACCCAAAGGTTCCATAACTCGGGCCGGGGGTGAAATATCGTGCCCCCTGCCTGAGACAGGAGATCCCTCCTCAGAGGAATCTCCCAGGGTTGACCTGCCAGCAGAGATATGATGTCCGAGAACCAAACCCGAGTCGGCCAACGTGGCGCCACCAGAAGCAGGTTGGTGCCTTGTCGACGGACCCGCTCCAGGACTCCCGGGAGCAGAGCGATCGGGGGAAATGCATACAGACGTAGCCTCGGCCATGTCTGCACCATGGCATCCAGACCCAGAGGGAGAAAACCACAGTGGAAAGTGGGTCGTCTCTCGAGACGCGAATAAATCCACTTCCACTGGGCCAAATCTCTCGCACATGGCCTCCACCACCTCCGGGTGGAGTCGCCATTCCCCGGGCCTCAGCCCCTGCCTCGACAGGATGTCTGCTCCCTGATTTTGGACCCCCGGGACATACATTGCCCTGATGGACAACAGTTTCCCTTGGGACCACAGGAGGATGTGATGCGCCAGTCTGCATAGAGGGCGCGACCTCAACCCCCTGATGCCGTGCCCCAACCAGTGAGGGAGGCGTCTGTTGAAACGGATTTTCCGGCAACAGGACGCTCCCAACACTGGCACCTGGGACAGAAACCAAGGTTTCTTCCATATGACTAGGGAACGAAGGCCACTGCGCGTTACCCTGATCATACAGAATGGATTTCCCCTTAAGGAAAGCCACCTGGTTTACTTCGTATAGGGCATGGTGGCCGCGGAGGTCCGGGAAAAAGCTCTTCAGAGCTTTGTAGACCGCCAGCATTTCCAGGCAAAAGATGTGCCAGGAGAAATGCCGGGTCTCCCACAGACCTCTCGCAAGGCGGCCGCCATGACCCCGTCCCAGCCAGTGAGGGAGGCGTCTGTTGAAACGGATTCCCGGCAACAGGACGCTCCCAACACTGGCACCTGGGACAGAAACCAAGGCTACTTCCATATGACTAGGGAACGAAGGCCACTGCGCGTTACCCTGATCATACAGAATAGATTTCCCCTTAAGGAAAGCCACCTGGTTTACTTCCGTATCAGGACATGGTGGCCGCGGAGGTCCGGGAAAAAGCTCCTCAGAGCTTTGTAGACCGCCAGCATTTCCAGGCAATAGATGTGCCAGGAGAAATGCCGGGTCTCCCACAGACCTCTCGCAAGCGGCTGCCATGACCACGTCCCAGCCAGTGAGGGAGGCGTCTGTTGAAACGGAATCCCGGCAACAGGACGCTCCTAACACTGGCCCTTGGGACAGAAACCAAGGTTCTTCCATATGACTAGGGAACGAAGGCATCTGCGCGTTACCCTGATCATACAGAATGGTTTTCCCCTCGAGGAAAACCCCTTGATTCCCAGCCATCACTGTAAGGATCTCATGCAGCAGGCCAAGAGATATTCTGTTGGACACAGCCGCAATGAGCCCCAGCAGTCCTTAAACTGCTTCACAGTGATGCTGTGGCCTAGCTTCCTTCTAGAGACCACCGCCCGTATGGACTCGATACGTGCGGGAGACAATTGTGCCCCCAACGTAGAGAATCCCATACGACTCCCAGGAACACAGTTCTCTGAGAAGGCGTCAACACGCTACTGCGTGTAGAGTCTCAAAGGGCTAGGCCGCCTGGAAGAACCCGATATTGGTACGCTTTGCCCCCAAAGCGAACCTCAGGAACTTCCTGTGACACAGAAGGATGGATACAGGGAAGTATGCGTCCTCTTCAGACCCATCGTGACAGACCAGTCCTCAGACTGGATCTGAATCACAATGGAGGAATTGCTAAGCATCTTGAATCTGAATCTCCTCAGAGAACGATTCAAGTACCTCAGGTCTAAAGTTGGACACAACTCGCCATCCCTCTTAGGAACTATGAAGTACCGGCATTAGAATCCGGACCTCCTGTCTGCCAGAGGGACCCGTTCTATGGCCTCCTTGGCTAACAGGGCTGTACTTCTTGTTCCATAACCCGAACCTGCCCTGGGCCGACCACAGTCCGGACCACCCCGTTGAACTTCGGGGGAGGAGAACTGAACTGAAGCCTGTAACCCAGCTCTACAGTCTGCAGGACCCACGTAGACACACTCGGAAGGCATGACCATGCGCCGAGATAATCTACTAAGGGAACCAGCCTCTCGAGGCTGGCCTCGGGTGTCAACCGAAACTCATTCCCGACCCCCTGAAGCGGCTAACCGGCAGGGAGCAGTCGAGAACGTTTTTCGGTTGGCGCACACGTTCGCTGCCCAGTCGCAAGTCCTACTGGAGGCGACGACGGCGGCGTGCGTGCGCGGGAAATCAGTGAGGCCCGAAGCGTCTTTGACGGCGGGAACACAGCACTGATTTCCCGAGAGCTCCTGGGGGAAAACGACCTCGGTCGCTCCTACCCGGGAGAGGGGGCTGGCCAGCAGGGGCCTCATCTAAGGGACGGACACTGCGATTAGCCCTTGCCTAAACCTGATGTGTCCCGCAGGCCACAAGGCGGCGAGAACGACATCACTTCAGGAGGGCTCCATCTTAGATGAATATCCAGTTCACAAGTTAAACACGCTTGGGTGACAGAATTAAAGTATCCAATTTATCAAAGTCGGATAACACGACACTCAATTCCTTGGAATTAAATGCCATCATAATCACCAACCCCGTGCCAACTGAACTGAATGACAGGCTGCATTAAAATACATCTAACTCCTCAAAGTCAGATAATATTTTAATTTAATTCCTCAGAATTAAATGCAGCCACAATAAGGTGAAACAAAGTCTGAATGATAGGCTGAATATCTAACTCCTCAAAGTCAGATTATATTTTATTTAATTCCTCAGAATTAAATGTGGCCGTAATCATCAGACGAACTGTTTATTTGTATTATATGGACTCATAAACCCCGCGTTGCCTCAGCAACGTGGTTCAAGCCGTCATAATACAATTGGCTTTCATCCCTCGAGAAAAAAAGCCAAACAGTTTCAAACAATACGGTGAAACATGGTCTGAATGACAGGCTGAATATCTAACTCCTCAGAGTCAGCTCATATTTCATTTAAATCCTCAGATTTAAATGCAGCCATCCAGTATCTCATGCACACCGATCGCGTGTGTTCACTTCAATTGCATATATAAGGAGTGCTTCATGACTTTGACTGCCTCGATGCTGAGCGCGTCTAATTCCTCAGAATCAGACCGCTGAAGCATCGGGTCCTCCGCCCCGGGGGAAGAAGCCGCAGCGCGGGCTTCCACACGGGGAAGGAGAACATCTGAACTGTCAGACAAAGACTGGGAAGATGCCTCAGCAGTCCCAAGTCCTGCTGACAGTCCATCCGTGAGCCCCATGACCGGCCTCGCCGCACCGCCTCGGCGGATGCGGGACCGATCCACAGGGCTCACGAGGCTGGCTGGTCTCACTGAACACGGCCAGCCGAGAGCGGAGCAGCCTGAGTGTCAGCTTTCATAACGCTCGTAAGCGGCTCCCTCGAGAGCCGCCCGAGTATGCTGAACACCCAGACACTGCACACACAGCAGGTGTGCATCCGAGCCCGACATGTAACGGGGACACGGATGCACACACTGCTTAAACTCTCTCACTTTCCAGTCGCCATTTCACACACACTTTCACTTTTTGACAAACAACAATAAATAGACAGACAGATTTCACACAGAGCGCTATGCTGAAGAGCGATAACTGCCATTACTATGCCTGGGCTGCCCTATATGTACCTTCCGGGTACGCCGTCATAGTTACGTCATGACGCAACACCAATCAGGATTGGCCTGATTTCATTCATACTTCAGACGCGCTGTTGCTTAGGGAGTGTCCCCAAATTCGTCGTTACCGATGCAGTGGGAGTTCCCTCGAAAGGGAACTTTTGTTCACTCCAGAGTGAAAAAGTGTTCCCTTTCAGTCGGTCACCTTTGACGTACGTCTCCGTTCCCTCCTTCAGGGAACGAGGGTTACCATACTTAACCGAGACTTTTTCCAGTTTTGCATGCAGTCGGACAGTCCATGAACGGGTGACCCGTGGCTGTGCCATTTGAGACTAGTATGGCCATATGAAGAAAGTCTGTTTCTCACAACAAGATGAGAAGATGCCATTTTCTTCCTCTATCATTCTGTTTAACACCACCTTTGAAGCACTTCTCCCCTGATGTGCACTTTCATGTGTCTAAATTGCACATTGAATCTGTAGTCTATGTACTAACTCCTGAGAGTGCACTTGCAACACACAGAATGGAAAACACATGCCCTCAGCTATGATAAGAAGAGCTTTCATATTCTCATTAAATTCTAGACAACCACAGCTGCTATCAAAGCACCACAGAAATGAAGGGATGGACAAGACAACAACTGCCAAAGACAGACAGACAGACAGACTGCATATGCAGACACAACGGCAAACAAAAGAGAACAAAACAAACAAACAAACACTGGAAAATTACCGAGATTAAAAAAGCGCTGCTGGTTTGGAGAATAACAGGACTTGGCAGACATTTTGAGAGCTTAACACAGAGACTCCTGGCAGAATGGGAAAGGTGATGTGGTGAGGTGTACAGCAGATGTGCTGATTTGCAGGTGCATGCCAACCAACGTCTGTGTGGGCTTCATAACAATTATCTCTACCCAGCATGAAATATTCTGCTTGCTCCAGTTAAACCTATCTAGAAGAACAGAAGATTTATAATTTAAACATCTGTGGGAACAGCCTTTTTCGTAAATGGCTGAGGTTTGCTGGATGTTTTTGCTTTATGTACACCACAATATTAGTACTTAGCCGATATATCAGTATGGAATTATCCTGTTTAATTTCCTGTCTTTATCTTACTCTTATTCCCCAATGATGAAAGTCATGGTCCTCACGGCAGTAGATGGAATTGAGTGAGGTGGAGAGGGATTTTGGCCCTGCCACGAGGACTTGTTAAGTGCAATGAGGACCTGATTGAGCACACACTCTTTGGTGGTACAGTTGGGATCACTGCAAAGGCAGTCACGCTCCTAGGATTACACAAACTGGTTTCAAGAAATTGCAAGAGAACTTGAGGGTCAATTATAAACGTCATCTATGAAAGTACCCAGGCTAGTTAATATACTGGAATATATAAAAGCTGAATAATTGAATGAATAATTAAATCGTAAAAAAATTACAATATTGTATTACAATAGTGAACTTGTACTGTAATATATTTTCAGCAGTTTAGGTTAGTACAATGTGTCTTAAGTGGACTATTGAAATAGTGTTACCGCTTACTGTCCGTAAACATACATACATATGCATATATCAAATGAGGCAACATTTCAAGTAAATAATTCATTTTAAAATTATTTGAGTAATATGTATTGCTTTTTTTATTGTCTAGCAAAAACACAGATGTTTCTGCAGTTTTGTCTGCCGAACATTTCTTTTTCTTTCTTTCTAATTGTATCTATGCACTTAATCCATTCTGGGTGTGTTGTTTATGATGTACAACTTAAAATGTGTAGTATACAATTTCAGCAAAAATGATGGGATTTCTAAAGTGCAGAATCAGGAAAACTGGACCTCGGATTGAGAAATGTTTACCCCTTTTTGTCAACACTAGTTGAGGTGATGTGAAAAGCTGCTACTGTGTATGCAGTGCCTTATTGTGAAGTTCATTTGAAACAGACTCACACCTTATTGAACGGCATTGCATTTTACTGTAGTTGTCAGATGCAATAAGACTCACAGCTTGGAATCTTTTGATTGCCAGTCATGTATAACCATTCTAGTCGTTCATTTGACAAGCGCATATGCCCAAGCTATTTACACAGGGAAGCTCAAATAAAGATTGATCCTATTAGCTGAGGCTGCATTTCTCTGTAGTGCAGATTTTTTTGTTTTTAACAGCCACATCCTGTGTTTCTCCCTCTTTTGCAGTATCAGCCAGTGATTGTGATTCGGAGCAGAATGCAGAGATCACATACTATACGCTTAGTCCAGATTTCATCATTTCAGCCCATGGCACCATATTCCCGGCAGGCCCTCTGGATTATGAGAGGCTCAACCACCTGTATGAATTCGTAGTGATGGCGGTGGATAAGGGCGAGGTGCCCCGAACCGGCACAGCCACTGTGCGTCTTCGTATGGCCAATGTCAACGACGAGCCTCCGGAGTTCTCGCAGCCTGTGTGAGTTCCTTATCTCCATATATATATATATATATATATATTTTTTTTATCCTTATCTCCTTCAGCCTCATGTCCCCGTGAGGAACATGATAATGGAAGCCTGTTGTTTTGCAGGAAAAAGCCAGAATATTGTTATCAGACTAGTATTTCTTTTAATTAATGTAATTTAATGATTTTTCCCAAATCCCTGCTCTGCAAATTTCCGGTGTGATGCCATGGGTTCGCATCCACTCTAACAGCACTTCATAAAATGTACCAATGCTTTCAGCTCAGACGCTTACTGTGTCTGTATGACAAGAATTAAATATGGTGCAACAAATAGCAAGGTGATGGCAAAACATATTTTCAGCTGACAGTTGTTGTAATATTTTTATTGCAACTTTATGCATTCTTTAATAGCATTATTAATGCTATTTTATGCATTCTGACTTATTTACACTGTTAAAGGTGCCCTAGAATGAAACATTTAATTAACCATGGCATAGATGAATGACAAAAAGTTCAGTACATGGACATCACATACAGTGAGTCTCAAACACCATTGCTTCCTCCTTCATATTTAAATCTCGTTTGTGAAAAACACCACGGAAAAATAGGCGAATCTCAACATAACACTGACTGTTGCACAACAGTCGGGATCATTAATATGTACGCCCCCAACATTTGCATATGCCAGCTTTGGAATTGCTTGTATGAGCACTTCTCCCGGATGAACGTGTGCACACATCAACCAGGAGTGCGCCCATCAACAAGCTTCTTTCAGTTACAGTAGCTGTCGGCAGCTCTGTCATTTTGTTTTTAGACCACAAAATCAACACTGTCACGAAAGAAGTGTGTTTTTGGTTGTGAGGGAAAGATAACCTTGTTCAGCTTCCCAAATAACCCAGCATTAAGGAAACAGTGAATGCAGTTTGTTTTTCCGGAGCAGGAACGGAATTCTGCAAGTGGGTTTGTTTGTTGCTGGTCACTAGTTGAAACCAGGTGTTGAGTGAAACTGCTTCAAATGTCTGTTTTGTTGGCAATCAGCGTGTAAGTGCATATAATGTAAACAACACAAACATGTAGAGAATCGAAAGAGATAATGCCATGATGTATTTTGTGTGTGCTCTTGTCTCTTTAGCTCCGCCCACTGCATGCATGCATCGATACAGCGTATCTGTCTTTTATAAATATGATAAAACTAGAGACTCTTCAGAGATATGAAGGATGCAATACTACTCTATTGGTACTCAAGATTAACATGAGACTGGCAGAAAATGTGTGTGTTATGTACCCTATAAGAATTTGTTCCCACGACTTACTAATACATCAGCATGTTTTACCCATTTACTAGTACAAAATGGCCACAATTTACTGAAATGAGGAAGTTGTGGAAAATAATTCTTAATTTGTGGCAGCAATTTAACAAAAACGAGAGAATTAATTAGTAAATCGTGGTCACAACTTATTAAAACGAGAGAATACATTCTTAATTTGTGAAAAAAAAAAAAAAAAAAAAAAATTATATATATATATATATATATATATATATATATATATATACATATTAGTGATGCCACAATTCTCAGTTTGTGGCGGTATTCACGGTTCAATACGCGCTTGTGAATTGCGTTTTTTTTTTCGGTTTTGCATTTAATTAATTATTTTTCTACAAATTCTATAATTTGCCTCCATCCCAATAT
>NC_137098.1:33663104-33668104 GCF_949357685.1 Gobio gobio
TTATGTATTTCACTGGCATCAAAATCAGGCACGTATAAATGTCAGCAAACGTTCATGTCAATATCCATGGATCACCAGATCTTTGGTAAGTTGTAAGGAACACTATAGCGAGTCCAACCTTTACTTTACTGAAACTCGTTTGTTTTACTCGTGTTTTCGCAGTTTCCCAGTTCAATTTCTCCAGTCCGGGAAAGTGACGTCCATGCATACCCTCTATATTACAAAATGTGTCGTGAGAGGAAGCAATAGCTCCATCACGCAATGATTGGATGTGATTGGTTTGTGCGATATATCCCGCCTCTTGTTTTCATGCGCGTTCCGAATTCGTGAATCAGTCCGAATGAACAAAATGATGGCGTTTAATGGGAAGACTAATTCAAAAGTAAGTGAACATCTCAGCCATTTAAATGTCAAAATCAAACTTGAAATGGACTGAAGACATGATGACTGAGGTTTTTTATTTTAGTTTTTTTGCGAGCTGTCAGCTTGGGGAAATTAAAGGTAGCCTATCTTCGTCTGTGATCATTGAAATAAGTTGACTAATAAAGAACAGCTGAACACCAGTTCACAAATAAAACATTGTTTAAATTGTTGATTGTGCCTTTAGTTATTATTTTGGAATAAATGTAAAAATACTTAAACTAAACTTGATGAGATTTATAACCAGGTGTAAATGGGACATGAATTTACATTTGATGTGTGTGTGTTTATATATATATATATCAGTAGTTTTTTGTCAGGCCTGGATACTCACACTTTCTGACAGTACTGTGAACATAGTCTGCGGTAGGTGAAAGGGAACCACCTTGATGACTGTCTTTTGACACATTTTAGTGTATGTGCCTTTTTAGTGTTATTAAGGGCAAGAAGATGGCTCTTGTGATGCTCAGCAGTGAGTCTTTCTGTTTTAGGTGGAGCACTTCCTGAACCTGAAAATTAGTAATGCCCCCAAATTTTGGCCAAACGTGAATATGGGCTAACAATATTAACTTTAACTTTAACAGATAAGATAACAGAACCATTTTCTTTCTGTGCACATGAAATAATCCATGTTATATAAATGTAGCCAATAATAATGAGAAATGCACCACATCAGCATATTAGAATGATTTCTGGCTGCCGAAATTTCAGCTTTGCCATCACAGGAATACATTACATTTTAAAAATAAATTAAAATAGAAAACGTTTCAGGTTAAGAATGTAACCATTGTTCCCTGAGAGGGGAACGAGCCGCTGCTTCCAAAGATAATGCTATGGGGAAGCGAGCAACACAGCAGCGTCAGCTTCTGATATGCTGAAGCAAGCCGCTCCCAGGTATGCATGAAGTATGGCAAGAGGACACAGCGTCTCGTTCCCCTCTCAGGGAACAATGAACAATGTTCCCTTTTGAAGGAACTTGCACTGCATCCAATGATGGGGAACGGAATGCCCACTGCACCATACTGACAAGTGCTTGCCCTGGTGTGAAACTGTTTAGGCACAACACAGGACGAAAGCACCTGAGACCCCTCAGGTCCAGGCTAAAAATCTTAAAAATGTGTGTGGGGATTTTCGAACAACGCACAATATCACAAACGTCTTGGAGGGAGACTCCCGACTACAAGGTTTTTGAAGTTGCCATACTTCTGGTGGAATGCGCTTGCACTAGCAGAGGTGAAGGCCTGCCGCGCACCTTGAAGCCCAATCTCAAGAGCCCTATCAGGGCAAAGTAATGTAGCTTCTCCTGGCCCGCCGACACAAAGAGGATGAAAGGCGTCATGAAGGAAACAGTCCAAGTGGTGTCTCCCTGAGATCCCTCGCTCAATGGTGCAAACGAGGCTGGAAAGGCCTCTGGTTAACCTAAAGTGTGGATGGGGAAGTTCCAGTTCCTAATTTTCGATGTAATGGAGTACACGGATGCCCTGGAGTCTGAGAAGAGCCATGCATCCATGCACTTCGTAAAAGTGAGAGGGAATAATGCTAGGCCAAACAGAAAAACCCAATGCTGGAATGCTTTGCACCGAAAGTGAATCTCCAGAACTTCCTGTGTTGGGGAAGGATAGAGATATGGAAGAATGTATTCTTAGATCGATTTGTAACAAACCCATCCTCGGATTTGATTTGACTCACAATAAGAGGGATTATCAACATTTTGAATCTGAATCTCCTCAGAGAATGATTCAGTTAACGTAGGTCTATAATGGGATGCAAACCCCCCTCTGGTATATTCTGAATACTGTGCCACAACACTCTTTTCTTGTTCCATTGCCAGAGCTTGCTCCAGGCCGATCACTGTGGGAAGAACCCTGTTGAATCAAGGTGGACAAGAACTGTTACAGAATTCCATCGCCTCTCTTTCAAACTGCAGGGACACCAGGGTACCCATTTAGACACATCTGACAGAAGTCCCCATGCTGCCAGATGGTCTACTAAGGGAACCAATCTCTCGAGCCTGGCCTCTGGTGTATTGCGAGGAGTCAACTCAGCACCCTGAAACAGATGACTGGCAGGGGACAACCGAACATACTTCTTCAATACCCTCCTCAGAGTGAGTGAGCCTCCCAGTTCTGCAACATTCTTGGACAGAGTCTGGACTCACTCACTGGAAACCGAAGCACCAGAGGTGGTGAGGTTGGCAGAACGGTCCCCTGAGGAGAAGCGGGCACCATAAGATGAGGTGTGAGCCACTCCAGAATTACAGTGCCACATACTGGTCTGGCATGTATACTACATCGCTTTGAGTCGGTTTCAGTGGTTTCGTGTGTATGCAGATATTTCTTGAGACGAGGGGGAAAAAGATTGGATTGGGAAAACTTTGGCTTTGTGCGGATGTGGCCTAAAACTCACGATAGTGCACACTTGTGCATGTGGGGAATTTATGAATTAACCGTGCCCCCTAAAAAGCTGACTGTGCATTCTCCGCTCCTAAGCAGACCACACACAGATTGCGTGTCACCTCCCGTAATGTAACGTGGGCAGAAATATCTGCTTATTTGTACTTGGTGAAGAAACAACACCAAATAAGACACCAGAAGCTGACGCTGATGTGTTGCCGGCTTTCCTTTGAAGCTTCCATGGAATGCAGTCACACATCACAAGGTCAATCAAGATTGAACTAGTTGCACACGTGCTTCAGACGCAGTCACTCTGAGGCGTTATCCAATTGTGGACGATGGTTGTCTGAGGCTGTTATAGACTTAAGTGCAAGTGCTGTTTGATGGTGCGTGCACGAGTGCAGAGTGAGTATTTTCAATTCAGCTCAACTTCTATAGGAATTAACTGAAAACAGTGTGCACGCATTTCCGTAATGCTAGCTACAACTTGCTATTTTGCCTGTAAAGCGAGGTCACAGTATACATATTCAGTGCCCCTGCTGTTTAAAAGGTGTATCGCAACTTGTTTAACATCTCAACCAACTTGTATCGTCACATATTCTTATCGATGATATAAAAGATTTTGTAACCATAGTTTAAGCGGAATAATTGATGGGCTTTTGAATTATTGAAAAATAATGCACACCCAAGGTGTAACTCCGCTTTGCATCGTGGCCGCATTACAACCTCGGGTGTGCATTATTTTTTAAAATAATTGAATGGCCCATTGTCAATTATTCCTTGCATATTTTCCATGGCCATATCTACTTATTCATTTGAAACACTGGAAAACAGACAAATAATCAGATCTTTTTTTTTTTCCTGGAGACTTGGCAGAGCACACAGTAGCAACATGCGGCGTCTAAAGACAAAGAATCTGAATGATGATCGTGCAGGCGCCTCATATAAACATAGTCACGTAGTACATGACGTCACCTGACGATGTCCATGGCCAATCGGAACCTGGCGTATAGCACACGTGGTTCAGACACCGCCACACTCTGAAGGCGTTCACATTGCGTCAACGACATCAAGCATCGTCGATGTTCCCTCGAAAGGGAACTTGCTTGTTGTAACCTTAAAAACGCCAATAATTAAGTACATTTTATGTTCAGCATTATTCCGCATTATTTATTAGAATATTTTTTATTACAGTGTACAATCATTTCCTGATTCTGACGTTTCCCTTCTAGTTATAGGGAAAAAGCTATCTCTGTACAGTGTTATCTTCCTAATTATGTGGTTTATCCTTTCCTTATCTCCATCTCCCCTTGTGTAGACCTTGTCGATGAGGTCTTTCCTCAGCTGCTGTATTAATTTGCCTCTCATTTTGCTGATTTTTCTGTTGTGCTTACTGCGGACTGTTATTGTTGTTTTTTCCATCTTGTTGGCGGAGCTACGGCCCTTGGCCATTTTAATTGACTGATTTTCTGGCAGAGAGCTCACTGAATCAGAGAGGCAGATTCAATCAGCCGTGCATTCAGCTGAAGCTAGAGAAACCGAGAATGGCGGGAGGGGGGGTGGGGGTGGTTTAGGGGTGATGGTGGGCAGAGAAACCTCGGTCAGAGGGTCCAAAAAAGAATGGGTGAGCCAGGCAGATTTTTGTTTCAGTTGAGCTTCCAGTCCCCTAAAAGGCTTTTTTTTAATTACTTTATGCATTTGTATTCTGGTGTGCACATCTGTGTCTGCATGGTTATACCCGAGAGCCTGTGTTAGAACGGCTCGGGAGTCTAAATTAAACATTAAAGTAAATATGAAATAAAAAAAGACCCTATTTACTTTCTTAATACACGTTCCTGGTGTTATTGTATACATGTTGCATTCATTCATGCATGTTATTCCAAAGAAGAAGAAAAAAACAATCTTGAAACAACATATAATAACTTGTACCGCCTCTGCAGTGATACTTTTTGGCTGACATCATACGCATCCTTTTATTTTTCACCCCTTCAATGCACTTACCCCCCCCCCCCCCCCTCACTGTATATCCTATTTCACTCAGAAATGCATCACATTATGAAAGTAAAATGGGTTTCGAATGCTGTTTCATGTTGAGCAAAGAAGTGTTCTTTGCTACTAAACTGCTTTTGAAAATAGCTACAGTGTGTCTTCAGTTGTCATTTTGAGAAATGTAGCCTCATATGATAC